>NC_050075.1:0-300000 GCF_009764565.3 Dermochelys coriacea
GGGCTTGATTTAAGCCATGAAGATACATTTTCAGCATCATAACTATATACATGAAATTATAATCTATAACATCCCATCACTATAACAACAATTACTATAACATCACTGTAACAATAATGCTCAGTGCATCATGAGCCTTCTGAAGACACCTGACATGACAAATTTTGCACTGGATACCACACAATCATTTTACAAGGATGAACACAGGAGCGCTGGGTACAGAGGGTCACACCTCTCCTCTTAGTTTACTGCAAGAGGGTTAGTCACTGACTAGAAGGCAGTTTCTGTTATAGTTCTCTTGGCATCCAGGCATTAAGGCCATGAGGCAGCATGACACAAGTAGTGACACACCCAGCTGCGGAAAGACACAGACACTGAAATCAGCACTGCATGGGAAGGCTTCAGCTCAGGAATTGCCCAGCACTCAAGTGCACACTCCCTCTGGAGTGTAAACCCAAAATTGTATTGTCTTGCACTGCACAGAGAACTGTACAGTGCAAGCACATGAAATCCATCCCTCAATTTGTAGGAAGATATGCACAGCTTTTTGCCCCACAGTTATGAATTCCACAAACTGGGCTTGTTTTAGAGAAAACAAAAACAAGTTTATTAACTACAAAAGTGATTATAAGTGACAGAAAACAGATCAAAGCAGATTACCCATCAAATAAAACAAAAACGCAATATAAGCTTAAGATACTGAAAAACTGGTTACAAGTAGTAGTTTCTGACCCTAAATGTCATTTTAGGCAGATTGCAGAGTTTCTTGAAGGCAAGCTGCTCTTGCTTGCCATTTAAAGCTCCAGGTATTTTTTTTTCCACAGGCCAGACACCTTCCCAGCCTGGGCTCAGTCCTTCTCCCCCCCCCCCCCCATCTGTGTTTCTTAGATGTTTCCTGCAGTCCTGGGTGGGGATCCAGTGAAGAATGACTACTGATTATGTCCCTCCCCTGCCTTAAATAGGCTTTACATATGGCAGGAATCCTTTGTTTTCCAGTGTGGTTTCCACCCCCGTGGAAAAATACTGATATTCTATCATGGAGTCCCCTATCAGGTGACAATCACATGATCCTGCAGTGGCAAAGCAGCCATGAGTCAGAAGGTGTTTGTAGCATCCCAAGAAAGCTTCTCAGGAAGGTGGGAGATTAGCATCTTCAAAGACCTATTGTTCTTCCCAAATGATTCATTGACTGGTCCCCAAGTAGCCAGCCAGACTGATTGCATTCTGTCTGGTGGGCATTCCCCAGGTGCAAACACTTTTGTAGTACAGATGTATAGTCAATATTCCTAACTTTAGATACAAAATTTATACATACACACAAATAGCATCATATTCAGCAAATTATAACTTTTCCAATGATATCTCACATGCCTTATCTTGCACAAAACATATTATTGTTATGCTATAATCATACAACAATATTTCTATGAAGAATATAAGGTGTAGTGTTACACCTCCCCCCTTAGATTACTGCCAGAGGGTTACAGAGTAGCAGCCATGTTAGTCTGTATTCGCAAAAAGAAAAGGAGTACTTGTAGCACCTTAGAGACTAACAAATTTATTAGAGCATAAGCTTTCGTGAGCTACAGCTCACTTCAGCTCATGAAAGCTTATGCTCTAATAAATTTGTTAGTCTCTAAGGTGCCACAAGTACTCCTTTTCTTTTTGCCAGAGGGTTAGTCACTGACTAATGAGAAGTGTGAGTAAAAGAGCAGTGACTAAAAGAGCATGCTCTTCTTAGGTCTTGGGTTTCCAACTTCCCAGTGTTACCAAAAATTAGAGTGCTTTTACAAAGTTCTGGGTTTCTTTTTTCAGGTTGCCTGAAAGCATTCTAGTATGCAGCACTGTTAACACAATGTAGATACAATGTTAAGCGAGGAGTTACTGTATTTATGTTCCTGAAAAATGCACCTTTAAGCTAAACGATGTTAAGCTAATCCAATTTCCCCATAAGAATTAATGTAAATGGGGGGGGGGGATTAGGTTTCATGGAAATTTTTGTCACTAGACAAACACACAGTATAAGTTTTAAACAAACTATTTAATACTGTACACAGCAGTGATGATTGCGAAGCTTGGTTGAGGTGGTGGAGTCAGAGGGTGGGATATTTCCCAGGGAATGCCTTACTGCTAAATGATTAACTAGAACTCGGCTGAGCCCTCAAGGGTTAACACATAGCCTCATACTCTACAAGGCAGCATAAATGGAGTGAGAGGAGACAGCATGGCAGACAGAGACACACACCGTGAGTGTGAGTGATGTGCATTGCCCCTTTAAGTACGCTGACCACACTGAAAGTCAGGGGTCTCAAACTCAATTTATCTCAATTTACTCTCACCAACCACCGCTCTGGGGAGGACGAGTGGCCCAGCATGGCTCTCACCTCATCGACCATCTTCTGCCTATCCCTCTGCAGTACGAGGGACCGCCCCCTGTTGGCACATTGTTTCTTATGCCTCTACCTCAGCATGGGGGATGGGAGCAGCGCTGGGAAGGGCCCAGTACCAGGGAGCGTTCTGCACCAAGGCTGACATACTCGGAGCCAAATCGGATCAGCACAGCTCTCAGGCCAGTCTAAGTGCCACTTCCATTAGCAGGCCCTTCAAACAAGTGTCCCTGTCCTTAAGAGTGTGTGGCCTGAAGCCCTTGCAGATTCTCTTCTTGTCTTTGATATGAGCTTTCCCGAGGCACTTCAAGCAGCTTGTACGTGGATCATTCACTGGCCTGGACTTATAGTAGGCAGCACATAGTTTGAAATCCAGGAACTGGGGCATGCCCCATCCCTGGGATGTCCCAAATGGGACACCTATCTAACTAACTAACTCTCAACTATTTATAACAAGAATGCCCAAGGAAAGTCAGGAAAAAAAAAACAATGGGGAGCTTGCAATCACAAGAGACATTCCAGCAACTGTCATGGGCTGTAAGAAGGAACTGAGAGGGCACAGGGCCTGCGGCACGCTGAGCATGGGGCTCCAGGGGGCACTAGGGCCAGCCTGATGGGTACCACTAAGGGAAAAATCTCCAGTGACTGTGCACATGGGTGCAGGCACACCTAACTTGGAATCGACTCGAGCTAGCACTCGAAGAAGAAGTGTTATCAGGTTCCCTCCTCAGTCTTCTTTTTTCAAAACTAAATATGCCCAGTTTTCTTTTTAAACTTTTCCTCATCTATCTGGTGGTCAAAACCTATAATTTTTGTTGCTCTCCTCTGTCCATATCTTTCCTAAAGTGTGGCGCCCAGAACTGGACACAGTACTCCAGCTGAAGCCTCATCAGTGCCAAGCATAGGAGAACAATTACCTTCTGTGTCTTTAGCTTATTTGGCGTATTTTATTTGTGCTAATAAATATACAGCTTCATAATTTTACTTAGTTCTTTAATAAGATTTTAAACAGAAAAGATACATTTCATTACCTCAAACAGCTTTGGATATAATTAAGTCAATTGTAGTTCCATGAGATTATGCAAAATCTGGATTTTTTCCCCGAGAGAATCCTACAAGTTAAGAATCTATCAGGTATACGAGAAATTTAACTACTTCCCCCATTGTAATACACTTATCAAAATTTAATTTAGTCTGCCATCATGGTGTCCAATTCTCAATGCATTTAAATGCATTTGGAGCTTCTTACAATCTTCCATAGTTTGTATTTACCTAAACAAGTGTCCTTAGCAAACATCTCGGATTTTCTTTTTGCTCCTCCAAACTATTAGCAAATAAATTGACCAGTGAGATCAGAAACCTGCTGTAAATTATCCCTACCTTTATATCAGGTTGCCCATAACAAAATTTTTTTTAAACATAGCTCTAATTTAGTTCTCGGACAAAAGAAAATCCATTCTCTAGCAAGAGTAGAAAACCACTAGATTTTTTTCTAGCAACAACTGGGTTTAAAAATGGTTCCGATTCCATTGTGGGAAGACTGAAAATAATACCTGACTGGGTACATCATAATACCTGCTGAACATTAATTTCTTGAAGCACATAAACTTCACTTCCATGCATCTCATGTATCCTCAGCTGATCAGCTGTTCAGACTAACACTGTCAAAAATGGTCTTAAATTGAAAGCAATAAAGATCAAACTTATTCAGTATAAGAGCACCCATTTTCCAGCATCTAGTCACTGTTCTATCAAGTGCAATTTAGTATGACTCCAATAGTTTGTTCATCCCAATGTCTTTTTCAGTTTGTTACACTGCTTATTTTACAATTTTTATAAGCCCACTCCACCACTGACAGATCCAAGAATTAAGAATGGTCATTATTGGAGAAAGTTAAGTAGTGATCAATCTGTCTAGGGTTTTATATCACATCCTCACAATAGTGTCAGAGCCCCTACCAGTTCACTATCCATTATGCCTCCTTTGTTCACGAGTCTATTACCAGTCAGCAGTTAGGCACGCATGGCCCCCACTCTGAAGAGTTTACAATTCAAGAAGACCTAAAACCAATGTAATACTCATCCCTTGCAAAGATTCTGAGCAACACGCTTTAAGCAATGCATTCTGAAAGTTAAAGAATTAACTAAATGTACATGTTCAGAATATTTGTCCTTCATTTTAGTGACTCACAGCTAGAATGAAGGGTTAGATTGTGTTCAGTCATTTTATTAACAATAAATGATAACAACACATTTTATTTATAGATCACCTTCCATCCAAAGACCTCCAAGCACTTTACAAAATGTAACCCTTCTTCCAGGTGTCTTTAGCAGGAGTTAGGTCCAGCTTCAGATGATGTCTAGGGCAGCGTTTCTGAAATGTGGCTACCAGGGGCTTTTCTTGTGGCTACAGCCTCCTGGATTGTGATGGAGGGGGGGAGGGAAAAGTAGAGCCCCCTCCCCCACTCTGTTGCTCCTGGATGCTGGGGCCAGCTGCAGGGGTTGGGCCCTGACCCCTTCTGGGGACACCTGGGGCACAACGCTGGAGGAGCAGACAGCCAGCGACTTCCTCACCTTCCCAGGTGTGGTGGGACTTAGGCTTTGGGCTTCAGCCCTAGGATAGGAGTGTGGGGGGCAGCAAGCCCTGGCCACGGGGCTTCAGGCTCCATTCCTGGACCCCGTCCTCCAGCTGCAGGGCATCGGGCTCTGCCTGCAGGGCTTCGAGCTCCAGCCCCTCACCCCCATCTTCCCTGGCCCCCACTACCTCCCCCAACCCTCCAGGGCTTAATTTGTCCCCAAGGCTTGCCAGGGCTGAGTAAGTCTGCTGTGAAAAGTGATTAACAAACATACAAGTATAACTTTTCACAGCAGACTTACTAGCTAGCAATAAATAAATTACAATAATTTTGATGTGTGTATGTGCATATTTATTTGATTTTCCTAAAGCTAATCAAGTATTTCAGGGAAAAGTGTGAGGGCGGCCACCAGCAAGAGTTGGTGGCCACACTCTGAGACCACCAAGAAGCTTGTTCTGAGAAACCCTGGTCTTGGACTAAATGAAATAAAATTGTTGGCTCAAGCTCCAACTTAAAACCTCCTGGTCACACCTTTACAGTTATTTCCTCTCCACCCCTAAGAACTCAAGAGTCCTTGTGAATGTAAAGCCACAAACACTTTTATTTGGGAAAACAACTATTTACATAATAAAATTAAATTAACAAAAGCCACACAGATCCAGTTATTAACTGCCACAGCTGTTGGGCCCTGAGCTATTATTCACAGAACAACCCACACCCACCTAAAACCACACTCAAATTCAAGTAGACAGTGGTGGTGAAGTGGGTTACACTGCAAATATTTTAAAACGCTTACATTAGAAGAAAAAATGGTTCCTCCTGACTTCTCTCTAGTTTCATTGCACAGTTAAAAATATGGTGATAAAAACATTGATTATCCCTTTTAAATCAGACTAGATTATCACAATTGTCCTTTTTGGGCTGAAAAACTATACAAACTTTGACCAGCCTCTTACTCACTCTGTGAATTTGGCTAAAACACATAGCAAACCCACTACTTTCTCCTTGTGCATAATATTAGCTTGCCCCATTAAAGCAGGGGGCTGAGCTCGAGGGCAGAACAGCCTATCCTACAATAAGAAATGTACAAAGATTCTGCTTTCAGACACTGGGCAGTTAGTACTGACAGGCCCAAAGCCAGCTCGTCCATCCTTTGCCTGTGTGTGGAGTGGCCTTTCCCGAGAGACAGCGAGCGGCCACCGCAGAAGCTACAGACTCCGCAGAGACCCAAACCGCAGCCTAGAAGGCTACGAGGGACAGACTCGGAGCCACCCAGACAGGCCCGGTCCCTACCGGAAGCAGCTGCCTCTACTGCAGGGTCTGCCAGGGCTCCGCGGCCGCCGCGCGCTGCTCAACCTACCTCCTCCTGCTGGTCTCTGAGGCGGGGCCGTCTGGGCGCCGCTCGGGATTCGGGGGGCCGAGCCTGGCTGCCGGCACTGCCGGGAAGGAAACGCCTTGTATGGGCCTAGGAAGCGCCATATTAGGAGCGGAGGAAGGGCCATATATGGCAGTGCAGTTCCTGCTGGAGCGAAGGGTGAGGTTTCTGTTCAGCCTTGGCCGGGCGTCGGGCCCGGGGCCAGATGACGTGATTACTGCCCCTGGCGGGGCTGGCGCACAGAGCAGCGGCCCCGGGTTAGCGAAGGAGGCGCCGGGCTCCTCCGCCGGCCACAGGGCGCTGAGCGGGGCCCGAGCCGCAGAACGACTCCGCCCCGCGGCGAGCTCCGGCCTAACGCGCACTTCAGCCAGAGCCCGCCCGGGCCGGATTTGGGCTGTGAAGCGGCACCTTCCTTCTTCCGCGCGGGGGCTGGGGGCAGGCCGCGGCCAGAGCCCAGGGTTGCCCCCGCGTGTTCGCGCACGTCGGGCTGGATCCCCCTCCCGGACAGCGAAAGTTGTTGGGACAGGGATGGGAATGACGCAAGGTTTTTCCTGTCATTAGATGGCCAGATCTGAAGTTTGGCTTTCAGTGATAAACAGCTGCGTGTAATGCAGCCGACCAGCTCTCTGTGAGTGTCTAGAACATTCGAGCCTTACTTCAGGCCTATACTGACTTTTAGCACCTTCCTTCTGTTCCCATCTCATTCCTCTGGGCTCATGTCTGGGTTTGCATGTGCTTCTCGAAAAAAAGATTTTTAAACAGATGACAGTTTATAGCTTTCAGAGTAGCAGCCGTGTTAGTCTGTATTCGCAAAAAGAAAAGGAGTACTTGTGGCACCTTAGAGACTAACAAATTTATTAGAGCATAAGCTTTCGTGAGCTACAGCTCACTTCATCGGATGCATTTGGTGGAAAAAACAGAGGAGAGATTTATATACATACACACAGAGAACATGAAACAATGGGTTTATCATACACACTGTAAGGAGAAAAGGAGTACTTGTGGCACCTTAGAGACTAACAAATTTATTAGAGCATAAGCTTTCGTGAGCTACAGCTCACTTAAGCCATCACCAACAGCAGGGGGGGGAAAGGAGGAAAACCTTTCATGGTGACAAGCAGGTAGGCTAATTCCAGCAGTTAACAAGAATATCAGAGGAACAGTGGGGGGGTGGGGTGGGAGGGAGAAATACCATGGGGAAATAGTTTTACTTTGTGTAATGACTCATCCATTCCCAGTCTCTATTCAAGCCTAAATTAATTGTATCCAGTTTGCAAATTAATTCCAATTCAGCAGTCTCTCGTTGGAGTCTGTTTTTGAAGCTTTTTTGTTGAAGTATAGCCACTCTTAGGTCTGTGATCGAGTGACCAGAGAGATTGAAGTGTTCTCCAACTGGTTTTTGAATGTTATAATTCTTGACGTCTGATTTGTGTCCATTCATTCTTTTACGTAGAGACTGTCCAGTTTGGCCAATGTACATGGCAGAGGGGCATTGCTGGCACATGATGGCATATATCACATTGGTAGATGCGCAGGTGAACGAGCCTCTGATAGTGTGGCTGATGTGATTAGGCCCTATGATGGTATCCCCTGAATAGATATGTGGACAGAGTTGGCAACGGGCTTTGTTGCAAGGATAGGTTCCTGGGTTAGTGGTTCTGTTGTGTGGTGTGTGCTTGCTGGTGAGTATTTGCTTCAGATTGGGGGGCTGTCTGTAAGCAAGGACTGGTCTGTCTCCCAAGATCTGAGAGAGCGATGGCTCGTCCTTCAGGATAGGTTGTAGATCCTTGATGATGCGTTGGAGAGGTTTTAGTTGGGGGCTGAAGGTGATGGCTAGTGGCGTTCTGTTGTTTTCTTTGTTGGGCCTGTCCTGTAGTAGGTGACTTCTGGGTACTCTTCTGGCTCTGTCAATCTGTTTCTTCACTTCAGCAGGTGGGTATTGTAGTTGTAGGAATGCATGATAGAGATCTTGTAGGTGTTTGTCTCTGTCTGAGGGGTTGGAGCAAATGCGGTTATATCGTAGCGCTTGGCTGTAGACAATGGATCGAGTGGTATGATCTGGATGAAAGCTAGAGGCATGTAGGTAGGAATAGCGGTCAGTAGGTTTCCGATATAGGGTGGTGTTTATGTGACCATCGCTTATTAGCACCGTAGTGTCCAGGAAGTGGATCTCTTGTGTGGACTGGTCCAGGCTGAGGTTGATGGTGGGATGGAAACTGTTGAAATCATGGTGGAATTCCTCAAGAGCTTCTTTTCCATGGGTCCAGATGATTATAGCTTGGCATCTTCAGATAACCTGGGAATTCCACTGGAAACAATCTTTTTGAGCCACTAATTGGGTTCATACTGTTCCAACATGGTTGCAAGAGCAGGATTTTCCTCATCTAGAGAAGATTCAAAAATCTTAACCTAACTGATCCAGACAACAAACCACAGACAATGTACCAGCAAGGCATATCATAGACATAAAATCTCCTTTCATATACTGAATGACAAAATGCTTCCTAGACCTTTTAGCTTTACACCTTCAGACAGAAGTAGTACTTTGGGTAAAACAAGTGTAATGCCCATCACCTGTGGTCAAATTGGGAGGTATAAGAGATACATCCATGTCTCACACCATTGATTAGACTAGGGGCTATAAGTGGTTTCCTGGGCCACCACTTAAGGTTAATGGTTGTGAAAATTGGGGAGGATAGTGGAGGTAAATAGCATTTTCCCCCAGTTCATATGCTGCCAACACCAGGAGTGCTCCCACAGTGACTCATTGAAGGGAAATACTTCTGTGATCATCTGTGGGTAGCCTTGGCTCTGGGTATAAAAAGTAAATTCACCATGGGAAGGAATTAATTCTTTGATCTTTAGCCATCAGTACAGCAGACCAAACTTCAGCTGCCTCAAAGGCCTAAGTTTGTCTGTCAGAGAATCCCATAAAGGCCAACTCATTTCCTGAAAAGGAGTAGTCAGTCAGTGGATTTTACAGATTGGCTGTTTTGGTAAACAACCCTCTAAAACCTCCCTGTCTTCCCAGGAAGAGAGATTTGTGACCAAGACAGCTAGAATTAACCCCCACCCCCAGATGCTGGGACAGAGACAAACATTCTGACCAAAAAATATAGGATTTTACTGAGGTGAGCTCTGAAGCTACAGATGGTTCTAAATCTTAAAACTAATGATACCCTAGATTAAGCTCCATAGTGGCAAATTATAGATGATTGGTATTTGAAGGGGCAAAGCATCACCTGATCTGGTGTCTTTAAGAGACTGATTAATTCTGAAAATGAAAGAGTATTTATGATCAGTGTAACAATGTTGCCCTGGAAACAGGCAAACAAGTAGATTTACACTTTATCACAATGGTCTAGAATGCTAGATAAATGCTGAGGAGTTTTAAGTCCTCAGAGCAAGAGCTGAGGAAGTAGCTCAAACAAGATTCCCTCAAAGAGTGAAGAGAGCTGAGTTTGAAGCTGTCCTTTTTTTCATTTACACTTGGTGAGAAGGTGTAAAGTTCACCACAGCCATTCATACCTTTGTCATGTCCAGACTGGATGACTCATCTCCGATACATTCTACATGGGGCTATGCTCTCAATTGAGTCTTAGTCCGTGGTATTTACATCCAGCCTTCTTTAGCACCTCACTTTTCCTGAGAAGGTTGGTGACTGGTGTAAGATTGGTGTGCTGGGGGCAATCTACTGATGATCACACATAGCTTCAGCTGGGGTAAGCAGCATTAAGCTACACCTATTTACATCAGCTGAAGATCTGGGTACTTTTTTGAACTCTCTTTTTCTACCTGTCTTGAGTTCTTGTGAGGCATAGTTCTATACATTTAAAAAAAAAAAAAATCATCGAGCCTAGTTCTAGGAGCCCTTTCCTGTTTGAGATCTTTTCATACAGCTGTCACAATGATTAATAACTAGTGGTAGGAGTATTCAATCACACCAGTTCTCTAGTTATTTTAATTTCTATGGCACCAGTCACTATATGAATACCTCATTGCTCTTCACTGAAGTCTCTCTCCACATTGTCTTTTTCTGCACTGGGGTGACCAGAATGGAATGCTCTGTGTTATATTTACTAGTACAAACACCTAGCTAAATTGTTGGTATTAGCAGTAGGCTTCCATCAGTTGATCTGATTTAAAAAATTATTCCCACCCCCACATATATTCAAAATGTATTTTCCACACTATATATAATTTTATTACCTTCCCATATTTCTAATCTGCCCAGCTCCTTTGGGATGATTTCCCTCTTCTCACTCATTCTGTGCCCCTCCCCATTCACTACTAGCTATAAATCCAAGCAATATGCTTGTTTTTCCAATTTTTTTTTTTTACCTGAAGTCAAGCAGTAATTAAGATTCTCTTCTATATTACCCTCTGACAAAACAGAATTAACCAAGTGACCCTTCCATCCAAGTGAGCAGTCAGGCTCAAGGCTTATATAGATATTTGACAAATGGTGGGTAGTACACAACTTACGATACATGCTAGGTATCCTCTCAAATAGAGAGAGGGATGGATCATCAGAATGTTCTAACTTCCTTACTAAGTAGATGAGAGTTAAAGATGCAACACCAATTACTCCCACTTACTTAAATGAAGTTGCTACAGCTCAAGACATCTCACCTTCTCTCTACAAAAAGAAAAGGAGTATTTGTGGCACCTTAGAGACTAACAAATTTATTAGAGCATAAGCTTTCGTGAGCTACAGCTCACTTCATCGGATGCATTTGGTGGAAAAATGCACCAAATTTTTCCACCAAATGCATCCGATGAAGTGAGCTGTAGCTCACAAAAGCTTATGCTCTAATAAATTTGTTAGTCTCTAAGGTGCCACAAATACTCCTTTTCTTTTTGCGAATACAGACTAACACGGCTGCTACTCTGAAACCTTCTCTCTACAGAGACACCTAGCTCAGTTCCATGGAAGTTACAACAAATCTATTGAGGAAAAAAAGAGATCTTTAACTGAGGGGAAGGAGTCAAGGATATGGGTAAAAGCATGTTTCCCACACATACAAGCCTTAAAGAAAAAATGCACTGTTTTGATATTTTATTAACTTTTTCCGAAGTACACCAAGTATCCCATTGGCGGTAAAGCGCATTCAATGTGTTTATAAGCTAAACAGTCACTTTTTGTTTAAACAAATACAATTACAAAGTAAAAAGAAACCACAAAATAATGAACTGCATGTTCATAACATAGAAAATTGCTGCCTACTTAGTAGGTAAACTACAACATTCCAACTCCTGAATATATATTTATAAATTTACATTTCAGTAACAAAAATAGACTTTGAGAGGTTTTTTTGCTTACATTCTGTCTTCTAGCTCCTTCTCAATCTCTCCTCCCCCCCCCCCCGGTCTTCCTTACATTCTTTTAATAAAATCCCTTTCACCTTAAGGCTAGATGCAAAGCATCCATTCACACATATGCATGACATCAGCAAGGCTTCACAAAAAGGCACCAAGACATGTAACTTTAAAAACAAACTTTTGCCATATGAGTATCTCATCAGGTGATATTTACATAACATCACTCTTACATGCTTGAATACACAGTAAGTGCTGTTCTCAAATAAGTTTAAAACTCATTACAGCATAGTCACTAAAATAGAATTACCATTTACAAAATATGGGCCTGCTAACTCCAAATAATACAATATGAATACGCAAAGAATTTTCACATCATCAATAGTACCCAAAGGAAAGCAAAACCATACCATGGCACATGTACATTTTACATTGTCTATGCATTTAATAAAAGTTCCTTTCTCAGTAAAATGTTTATGGGGGAAAATTATATTGAAATTATATCCATTGTCCATGCAAATTAAGTCTTTTGACAGAAGTTGAGAACTTAAATGGCAGTTGTTTCAGGCAGTTGAAGTTTAAAGAAAACTTAGGATGGCCTTGCTACGTATGATGTTCTTTAGTAACGGACAGACTCCATTCAGTCTGATAGTACCAATCAACTATTTTTATATTTCTGTCTTTACAGTCTCAACAAATTTCAATTGTCCTTGGAGAAAAAGTTGATGACATTTCTGAAAGTGCTGAAGTCCCTTGTGAACTGAAAGAATTGGTAATCCCTGGAGAGGGGAAAGTGGTAGATACTTGGGCCTGAAAGGTAGCAGTAACAGAAGGATATGTAGTTGCTACTGAGGGAGAAGGGAAAGTGGTGTGTGCTGGAGATGGATAGGAAGAAGACACTGGGGAGGAATAGGATGTAGGCACTGAAGAAGGGTAAGTGGTGGCGGCTGGAGATGGGTAGGAAGTAGTCATTGCGGGGGAGGAGTAGGTGGAAATCTGAGAAGCAGTAGAGGCTGGAGTTGACTTTTCTGCTTTCTTATCCTTCTGTCTCAGGTGAATTTTAGTGTGTCTCTTCCTCTCATCGCTTCTGGCAAACTTTCTACCACAAATATCACAGGCAAATGGCTTCTCCCCGGTGTGGGTTCGGATATGAGTGGTCAAGTGATCGCTTCTGCTGAAATTCCTCATACAAATACGGCACTGAAAAGGTTTTTGTCCTGTGTGAATCCGAATGTGCCGGGTCAGCTCATCAGATCTGGAAAACCTCCTGTCACAGGACTCCACTGGGCACGCGTAGGGTCTCTCGTGAGGAGGGGTCTTGCTAGGTCGGTTTGGGTATTTTCTCATCCTGCTTGGCTTGATTAGCTGGGACTGATACGTAGTGTTTAGCGTCTTCGGATCTTGGGAGCCAGTCTGGGTAGCAAAAGCTTTGATAGTGGAGAGAGGTGTGAGAGAGGGCTGCTGGGGTCTGGTTTCTAGCGTTGGAAATGGTTTCTGATCAGCTGGGACGAGGCTGAGAGATTCCCCCTGTTGCTGGGGAAATAAGTAGTCTGGGATCATTGGCACCTGGAAGTTGGTTTTAGCAGCCGGATAAGCCGGGGGAGGGTACTGGAGAGAGGTACTGGGAGCGTTTGGGAAGGACTGGGTTTGCTGCTCAGGGAAAATCTCAGAGCTAGAATTGGGAAATGTTGGTGCTGCTGAATAGATCGGGCTGTTGTCACTGGCCTGGACAGAACAGCTCAGGGGCGGGGTCTGTGAAGATGAGGAGGATGGTGATGAAGAAGGTGTAGAAGTGGTGGGTAGGTTAGCCATGCCCACCAGCCCACTAACAAGGCTGAACAGAGGCTCTGGCCAGAGAGGGTTGCTGCTGTTGGGGGCTGGTTCCAGAGAGAAGCGGCCCGTGTAGGTTATAGGCGGCAGCCGGCTTGTCTGATTGGGGTAGCTGGTTTCTGCCAAGGGTTTCTCATTATTCAAAGAGATCTCGGGAAACGTGTCTGAAAAGAAAAGAGTAGCCGTTACTTACAAGAGATGCTGCAGTCCCTGCGCTGCTACCCTCCGCCCTGCCCAGCCCCAGCTCTGCTACACCCAGCCCTCTCCCCTCCCCCCGGGCTAGCCCTGCCGGGCCCCAACGGGGCTACCCCTGTCCCCGGGCTAATTAAAAATTGAGCGTTACATATTGCAGCGAACTCCTGGCAGCGCTCCCGCAGCAGAAAGCCCATCGCGAAGAGCAGCTGACGCATGTAGAGAGAATCCCCCCGTAGCGCAACCAGCGAGGCTGATGCGTCATTAGCACTGGCGGAATCCCGAGCAAACTGCACCTGCCCTACTAGAGCTCCCCTTCAGCGCCCGAGAACCAAGGACTCGGGCGGGGGAGGGGGACATTTCCCAACGAGTGTCCCCCCACCACAGGTTCCCACTCCCAACCCGCCCACTCCTAACCGCCTGTGGACAGAGACTGTCGCTTACCTGCAGCGAGATGCTCGAAGTGCTGCTCTCCGGGAGGGTTGAAACCGCTGTTTTCAGGGGCCCCGCTGGAGGTGAGGAACTGGGGGCCCCCCGCCGCTGAGTAGCATCATCTCCTCCAGCTTGGGATAGTTACTGTCCATGGTGGGGGGCGAGTGTGGAAAGGAGCTGAAGGGGTCAGAGATCTGCAGCGGGGGCAGGAGCTGCATCTCCGCCTTGGCCGCGGCCATGCGGGGAGTGGGCTTTGCCTGGGGACACAGGGATGCTGCGCACCAGGGGCCAGGCGGCCGGCCAGAAGCGCCAGTCGCGTGACGCTGCTGGGCTCGATATATGCTGGCTCCCCTTCCCAGTGGCCTAGGGCTCCCCCTGGCTCTGCCCGGTAGAAGCGCTTAGCCCGGGGCTCCCCCTGGCTCTGCCCGCTGGAAGCTATCAGCTCTTCGCCCGCCCTAGAGCCGCCCCTATATATCGAGTCCCCACCGGCTGCGGGCCGCCCCGGCCATGACGTACATGGCCATATATGGCGGACAGGAAACCCTTATATGGAGCCAGGCTGGAAGACCCAGCCTGGCGTCAGTGGCTGGCACTGGGGGAAGCCGGGTGGTGGGGGCCCAGCCCAGATAGGAACAAGAGCCCCGCGGCCGCCCTAGGGTCCTACACCCCCCTCACCCTATCGCTGGGTTTCTCGGGGGGGCAGCGCACGAGCCCCCCCGCCGCTGACCTCCTCGGGTCCCAGTCGCCGCCTCAACCCAGGCCGCCGGAAGCCCCCAGCCGCAGAGTCCATATAAGGAAACAGCCATATAAGTCCCGGTTCCGGCGGGAGCCTTCCTGCTCCTTATATGGTGATTCCGGCTCCGGAAAGGGGTGGAGAGAGGTGAACCCGACGGAGGGGGGGAGAGCGAAGTGGCAAAAGGAAGAGCAGCTCCAGCATTTCGTTCAGACCTGCAGAGCTGCCTGTTCTCGGGCAGGGCGTGGAAGGCTTAGGTAAGGGAAGAGCAGGGCTTGTTTGGGCACTTGATCTGCTCCAGGAATGGCTGTGGAGCGCCCTGGGAAGAGGATTGCCTGAACCTGGGGGACTGGAACACACAGAAGTTGGAACAATTTGTATAGTGGGGGTGCTGAGAGCGAGCTGTAGCTCACGAAAGCTTATGCTCAAATAAATTTGTTAGTCTCTAAGGTGCCACAAGTACTCCTTTTCTTTTTGTGAACCCAACTGTGAAACCTGTATAAGATGGAAACCACTTCAAGCCAAGGGGTACAGCAGCACCTCTAGTTTCACCACCTATGCTGGAAGATAACCCCACTATTAACCATTAGTGGAGCCCACTGTTCAAAGCAGGGAAGTGCGGGATTGGGCCTGCTGTGTTAGCTGGAAGATTGCACAGGATAGAGCTCCGATAGACAACGAACCCCACTCCTATTTCAGTTTGTGATTAGCTCATTTTCTGTTTGTTTTCCCGCTCCTTTCGTAAGAATCGCACCCTTTGCTGCGTCTCGCCTTCACATGACAGGTGCGGCGGGGATCTGACTGATCAGCCTGCGCTGCGTATTTTAACAACCCCAGTGCAGAGGAGGTTCCCCTGGTGCTGGCAGTCTGCCCCAATGGGATCAGCTTGGCCCAAGAAAGGGGAATTTCTGGGATTCCTGAGCTTTACAATGAGCATCCTACTCCACCTGGCTGTGCCGGGAGAAGAGAGGCTCCTTGGAGGGCCCCAGCACTCCTGGGGCAGGGCTTGGAGGTGTGTCCCCTATACAAGGAAGAGCTGGGGCGCTCTACCCTGTTAGACCAATGGAGCCCAGCCCTGTCCCATAAACCCCTGCATCTTGCGAGAGTAGGACACCAAACGCTCCTTTCTCTCCTTTGAGCATTCTTGTAGAGCTCTGGTTGCACGTCATGGGGAATGCACTAGTGTATAAGGGGGATTTCCTGTCCTTCCCGTCTCCAGAGCTCTCTCGGCTGCACTTTATCCAGTCGATTGAGGCTGAAAGCATTGCCCGGTGCCTCAGCATGCTGGTCCCAACACTGCTCTAGAGCCCCAGAGTGACCCGTGCGTTGCCAGAAGAAATGCTGCTGGGCTCAGGACTGCACAGCGCCCTCAGTGCACGCACTGCAGAGGCTGCAGCTTCTAGTGAAAGGGAATTTCCTGATGATGCAAAATATTGGGAATCTCGGGGAATTATAAATAAATGGCTCAGTGCTGCCGCCTAGTGCCGGGCCAGCTGTGACTAAGCAACGCATCTGGCTTTAGCGCCAGGTACCGAGGCGGAGGGAGAAGGGTTCGCGCCCTTCAGCCCAGGGATTCCGTGCACATCACCCCCGAGACTCCAGGCAGAAACCCTATTTGCTCCGAGGTTCGCTGCTAGAGGTTTTCTGGGCTTCTTGCCAAGTGGGAGCCTGAGACGCAGTGAGATTGCACTGAGCTTGCGCAGCCGCCTCTGCAAGTGCTTCCCCCGCAGTCCTCTGAGAGCAGGATAGTTAGCCCCGTGAATAGAGAGTTCTTCGGCTGGAGCTGCACGAATACTGCAGAATACCAGCCTAACAGGGAGCAACCCTCTGGGGGGCTCTGCCCTGCGGGTGGAGCAGGGGAACCCCCGCAGAACCCCCCAGACACTGCCTCACAGCAGGTGTCTGCGCGCGGGTGTGCCCCCCTCAGTTCCATTGCTTATGGGCCCTGAGCCAGGGAGCCCAGGATTACAGTAAAGGCGAAGAGTCATAAACATCTTCAGTACCTAGACTGACAAGCACCAGGTTCACCAGTTCCCAGGATGGGGGGCAATCTTTCTCCCCGGGGTTTTCCAGATCTCAATACATTTCCAAGCAGTTGGCAACTGTGCAGAAATATGAAGCTTGTGTTAATTCGTCCACCTGGATGAGGTGCTCGGCGGCAGGTCTGAGCACTTTCCCACCACGCCGGCTCAGAAGATCTAAGTTTCCTAATATCATTTCAGGAGGTTGCTCCCATGGCCACGTCACTGCGGGCTTTCGAAGCTCTCTTTTGCTGCAGGCTACTTTCCCTTTGCTTTAATGTTTTAAAAAGAACGGCAAACCCTTCATCCATTATTTATTTAGCAGACTATCAGCTAGACAATCCTGCTCGAAAATAGCTTGATTAGAGCACTATACAAAGACAGAAATAAAATGTACAGCAGTGTAAACACCAATAATCAGCCCCAGCTAACACTCATTCCTAATAGCTCTGTTTCAGAGATGACACAGAGGGAGTCCCTGCAGGGAGGTCCATATGGAAAGAGTCTGGTTGAATTAAAATTATGATTCCACAAATGCTAGGCTAGATTGGGACAATTTTTCTTTTTGTCTTTGATCTTTAGAAGATCAACATTTTATAATGCCTTGGCAGTAGACAGTCCCTGTGCTCATTAATTTTGATCTATTGCACCATTTAAAATTGATCCTAGGCCTCATCTAAACATGGAGTTACACTGATTTAACCAAAACCAATTTGTAAACCAATTTTTGGTAGGTGCAAAAGCCTCTGTTGACACTGTTAAATCTCTTTAAATCTAGTGTATGGTGAGTTAGCTTAAACTGATTCTTTATTGAATTAAGTTAAATCAATGTCAGCCATTTAAAAACTGAAGGAACTCAAATGTGAAATTGCAGAATTACTCACTGTGGTTTGTAACCTATAATTTAAATCAGCTTCTGTACCAAATGACTGGAGGATAGCTAATATGACACCAATTTTTAAAAAGGGCTCCAGAGGTGATCCTGGCAATTACAGGCCAGTAAGCCTGACTTCAGAATTGGGCAAACTGGTTGAAACTAATAAAAAACAGAATTGTGAGATACATAGATGAACGTGATTTGGTGGGGAGGAGTCAACATGTTTTTTGTAAAGGGAAATCATGCCTCACCAATCTACTAGAATTCGTTGGGGGAGGGGAGGGTCAACAAGCATGTGGATAAGAGGGATCCAGTAGATATAGTGTACTTAGATTTTCAGAAAGCCTTTGACAAGGTCCCTCACCAAAGGCTCTTAAGCAAAGTAAGCAGTCATGGAAGGTCCTGTCATGGATTGGTAACTGTTTAAAAGATAGGAAACAAAGGGTAGGAATAAATGGTCAGTTTTCAGAATGGAGAGAGGTAAATAGTCGTGTCTTCCAAGAGTCTGTACTGGGACCAGTCCTATTCAACATATTCATAGATGATCTGGAAAATGAGGTAAACAGTGAGGTGGCAAAATTTGCAGATAATAGAAAACTACTCAAGATATTTAAGTGCAAAGCAGACTGTGAAGAGTTACAAAGAGATCTCACAAAATTGGATGACGGGGCAACAAAATGGCAGATAAAATTCAATGTTAATAAATGCAAAGTAATGCACAGTGGAAAACAAAATTCCAACTATACATATAAAATGATGGGGTCTAAATTAGCTGTTACCACTCAAGAAAAATATCTTGGAGTCATTGTGGATAGCTCTCTGAAAACATCCGCTCAATGTGCAGTGGTAGTCAAAAAAGCGAACAGAATATTAGGAATCATTAAGAAAGGGACAGATAATAAAGACAGAAAAGATCATAATTCCTCTATATAAATCCAAGCTATACCCACAACTTGAATACTTCATACAGATGTGGTTGCCCCATCTCAAAAAAAATATAATGGAATTGGAAAAGGTTCAGAAAAGGGCAACAAAAATGATTAGAGGTATTGAACAGCTGCCATATGAGGAGAGATTAATAAGAGTGGAACTTTTCAGCTTGGAAAAGAGAATAAGGGGGAATATGATAGAAGTCTATAAAATCATGACTGGTGTGAAAAAAGTAAATAGGAAGTGTTATTTACTCCTTCTCATAACACAAGAACTAGGGGTCACCAAATGAAATTAATAGGCAGCAGGTTTAAAGCAAATAAAAGGAAGTATTTCTTCACACAATGCACAGTCAACCTGTGGAACTCTTTGCCAGAGGATGTTGTGAAGGCCAAGAATATAACAGGGTTAAAAAAAGAACGAGATAAATTCATGGAGGAAGGTCCATGAATGGCAATTAGCCAAGATGGGCAGAGATGGTGTCCCTAGCCTGCATTTGACGGAAACTGTGAATGGGCAACAGGGAATGGATCACTTTATGATTACCTGTTCTGTTCATTCCCTCTGAAGCACCTCGTATCGCCACTGTCAGAAGACAGGATACTGGGCTAGATGAACCTTTGGTTTAACCTAGTGTGACCATTCTTAAGTTCTTATGTAATCCAGTGCAATTTTGTATGTAGACAAGGCCACAGATTTTCCAGTCTGAAGTGAGATGAAAACAGTGTAGTTTTTAAAAAACTGAACACACAAATTCATACTAAGATCTAGGCAGGATAATGAAATTCATTCTTGCTGATGAGCCTAAAGTGGTAATTAAAATGAATTAAGTTCTCTTGTTACTATGTAGATTTCACAAAACTTTCTGGAATTTGTTTTCAACTATGCCTTATTATTCAGCAATCCTCATTTTTAATAACTAAACCTCTGAAATAGATATTGATAATTGCCATTAGTAGTGGGCAGCGTTCCTCTTCACTGTTTTTTACCACAGAGGTGAGTCATGGATCTATTTCAAATTTAAAAAATCCTTATTGTGTTTAGGTGCATCAGCCATGGAATTTTCCCTTTTCAAATCTCTTTCTTAACTTCTAATTGATACTGATTGCTATCTATACCCCCCCTTTTCCATTTGTTTTATAATTAGTCTTTTATTTCTAATTGTGGCCTTCATTTATCCTCTTAGGGTATGTCTTCATTAGCAATGTTAAAGCACTGCTGCGGCAGCGCTTTAACGTGGCTGTGTAGTTGTGGCACCAGTGCTGGGAGAGAGTTCTCCCAGTGCTGTAAAAAAAAACCCACCCCCACGAGGGGAGTAGCTACCAGTGCTGGGAGCATGGCTCCCAGAGCTGGTGCACTGTCTACATTGCCCAGTTACAGCACTGAAACTTGCAGCGCTCAGGGATTTTTTTTTCACACCCCTGAGTGAGAAAGTTGCAGCACTGTAAAGTGGCAGTGTAGATAAAGAATCAGAGAGTTAGAGAGTTTAAAGACAGAAGTGACCATCAGATCATCTTGTCTGACCTCCAGTATATCACAAGGCCACTAAACACCACCCAGCACCTGCACACCAAGCCCAACAACCAAATCAGACCAAAGTACTACCGTCCTCAAGTGATGTGCCAGAGAAGCGAACACAAGGGACTGAGATGCACTAATCCCAGAGGCCCCTGCAATGTCAATGAATTGATTAAGTGAGATATACCAAGATGATTCTAGCAATGAACTGTGACCTATTCTGCAAAGGAAGGTGAAAAACTCTCAAGATATCTGCCAATCTGACTTGGGGAAAATTCCTTCCTGACCTCACATCCAGTGTGGTCTTTTAACCAAAGTTATCCTCTTTCACAATTGTAGAATTATGGCTTTTTGGTCATCTACTAAACTCTTCTTAAACAACGCTCAGTTATCATTCATATTTTTCAATCTAAATTTTTCTGCCCAATATATTTTCCTCATAATTTTCCTCATCTTTGGAAAATTAGTCCTTTTGAAGCCCTAAATATACATATTACTGTTTGGGACTGTCCTCTCTTTGCTCATAATGGAAGGAATCAGAACATGTTCTCTGTTTGCCCAAACTAAATGTAATCACATAATGATCATTGGTGCCTAGGCAACCACCAACTTCCAGTCCAGTGATCAATTCATCTTTATCCATAAAAAAGAAGTCCAAAATAGCATTACCTAGTGTTGTGTGCAATATCTTTTGTGTTAGAAAATAATCTATAATATTTTAGAAACTCTAAATGATATTTTACTACTGGCTGCACAAGACCATGTCTCCCAAATTGAAGTCCCACATTACACCACCATTTTTCTTTCAATACAGCAAATACAAGTGCTTAAGAAATAACTCCTCCTGTTTTCTAGTTTAATTTGGTGGTCTGTAAGGCTATGTCTACCCTGCAGTTGGGAGGGAGTCTCGCAGCCTGGTCAACAAACTCATGCAAGTGGGGCTTGAGTTAGCACACTAACAAGCTTGAGAGCTTGGGCTCTCAAGCCCAGTCCTTAGGCTTGAGAGTCCAAGATGCAACATCCCCACTGCTATTTTTAGCAGGCTAGCTCAAGCCCACTTAGCCGAGTCTGTCAGCTAAGGCTGACAGCTAGCTGAGGCTCGCTCCCAGCTGCAGTATAGACATACCCTAAATTCTGCTAGGACACCCCTTCCCATGCCCAGGGCTTTTTTAGTTAGAACACTGATCCATTTGCAGTTCCGAGTTAGCAACAACACTAAAGCAGGTAATGGTGTCTTTAATGTAAAGTGCCATCTTCCTACATCTCTTTTACCCATTCTTTCCTTCCTGAACAGGTTGTAACCAGTGGTTTTAACATTCCCTTTTAACATTTTTAAAGCACAGTAAGGACATTTTATCTAGAAGTCCTACACAGCATAAAAGCCAGGGAAAAAAATGTTAAGCCCCAATCAGTGATCTGTCCTTATACAGACCTATTACTGTTGCATTGCCACAGAGGCTCATTTTGCACCTACTTAATTAAATAAACTTATTTCTGTATTTTAATATTGAGGGTCATTTACTTTTTGCATATGCTGGCAATGATTTTCTTGCAGACAGTTTCAGTACTGTTGCATGGTGGCATCCGACGAAGTGCCACCACGAAAGCTTATGCTCCAATACGTCTGTTAGTCTATAAGGTGCCACAGGATTCTTTGCCGCTAGTACCGTTTTTGAAATTTACTTTTAGATAATTTAAGTCACAACCTAATTTGATGTATTACCCTGCTTTGTAAACATATTGAGACACCCCCCCCTGCAAAAAAAAAAAAAAAAAAAAAAAAGAAGACATCAGTTTCTCCATTATCAGAGCTTTGTCCTTTGTTCATGAATGTAATTTGCTTTTGGATTTCTTTGCAATTTGTGCTGAAAGCAGCATGCTTTTGCAAAATAGTTGCTTGTATTGCTGGTGCTGGACACCTTTGCTTCCTTTTGTGATTGCCTCCACTGTTATTTCAACCAAATCTAATATATGCTGTTTGGTTAAACTTTGTATTCTCCGTCTAAATGCCATGGTATGCATTTTTAATTAGATGCACTTCTTTTTTTGCTTGCTAATACTTTTATGTGGGAAGCTGAGTTTTCACAAGTTTGGAACACCTACTGTTTTTTGACAAAGTCAAATCCATTTCTTGCAAAAACCGTACTTTAACCTGGTTATCAGGTATACCCCCAAATAATTCAGTTTATAGCCCACCTGTTAATTGTTTCAATTCACATGCCTTAGCTTTCATTTATCACGCACCTCTGATTGCCACACCTGCTTTTTCTCCCCAATTCCATTTTCTCCAGAAACTATTTTTAACTTTCCAAAGATCTAAACAAGTTTAAGTAGCTGCCATTACAAAAGAATCACCAACAGGTTTATGGTGTTATTTAGTACACGTCTGCAATGTTAGAAATGGAAGCTTTATACTATTGGAAAGGTGGGGAGATTCCAGCTTCTCAGTGGGATATATGGGACTTGTTTCTGTCCCAAGACGGTACCAAGATATCTGACTCTTAAGTTATGACATTTTTATACATAGAAAATCTTTTGTAGGTCATTTTGAAGATGTTTAAATATATTAATAATATTTTCCTCTCCTTTTCAGTCCTGTACAGTTGTACTCATGGACCTCCAGATCTTGAAAGGATCTATCTGGGCCATGGTCACCAAGGCATCTGGCTTTACAGCTATGGAGGTAGGGGGGAAGGGTGGTAAGAGAAGGAAGGAGATACAAAAGTAGCCTTAATAAATTTTTTTTTAATAAATAGAATAAATTAAATTTTAAATAGTTTTCCTGTAAGATGAGTTGTGATAAAGGCCTCATTGTTTTGGAATGACCTACATAACTCACTTTCAGCTTCACTACTTACTTACCATACCGTACTCATACTGATAAAACTTTTATGCCATCCACATGATGTCCACCACATGTCCATTAATTCCATGGAATCTAAATTACAACCCAAAAGAAAGGAAGCATAATTATATAATTTGTAGTAATATTATCCAGCCACAAGAGGGAACTCTTCCCTGTGCTTAAATAAAGGCTAGGGAGTGGTCTGCTATAGCTAAGCAGAACATAGATGTGCTAGAAGCAGAAGGTTTGCATATTTATTTGTGGTTTCTTACCAAATACAATATATAAGCAGAACTGTAACTTCATATATGTTAAGCAGGAGTATAACAAGGCTGACTGCAGTTCTATATATTCTCCAAAAGAAAAGGAGTACTTGTGGCACCTTAGAGACTAACAAATTTATTAGAGCATAAGCTTTCGTGAGCTACAGCTCAAGTGAGCTGTAGCTCACGAAAGCTTATGCTCTAATAAATTTGTTAGTCTCTAAGGTGCCACAAGCACTCCTTTTCTTTTTGCGAATACAGACTAACACGGCTGCTACTCTGAAACCTATATATTCTCAGGCACAGATACAAAAAATCCAGAAAAATCATTAATTTGGAAAACATGACATTACAGACTATAAAAGCTCCTGTCAGGGTTGTGGCATTGCAGACAGATAAATGCTTCCCAAAGTATTCAAACACTTTCCTGTCTCTTAGAGTGCCTCTATCCTGATAGGTTTTAGAGGGGTAGCCGTGTTAGTCTGTATCAGCAAAAACAACCAGGAGTCCTTGTGGCACCTTAGAGACTAACACATTTATTTGGACATAATCTTTCGTGGGCTAAAACCCACTTCATCAGATGCATGGAGTGGAAAATACAGTAGAGAGGTATATGCTGTGTATTTATACCTCTCTGCACTGCATTTTCCACTCCATGCATCTGATGAATCATGGAATCATAGAATATCAGGGTTGGAAGGGACCTCAGGAGGTCATCTAGTCTAACCCCCTGCTCAAAGCAGGACCAATCCCCAACTAAATCATCCCAGCCAGGGCTTTGTCAAGCCTGACCTTAAAAACCTCAAAGAAAGGATTCAGAGTAGCAGCCATGTTAGTTGTGTCCGCAAAAAGAACAGGAGTCCTTGTGGTATCTTAGAGACTAACAAATTTATTAGAGCATAAGCTTTTGTGGGCTACAGCCCTCATCGGATGCATAGAATGGAACATATTGTAAGAAGAAATATATATCCATAGAGATAAGTTGGAAGTTGCCATCCAAACTATGAGAGGCTAATTAGTTAAGATGAGCTATTATCAGCAGGAGAAAAAAAACTTTTATAGTAATAATCGCACATATCACTACAAAAGTTTTTTTTCTCCTGCTGATAATAGCTCATCTTAACTAATTAGCCTTTCACAGTTTGGATGGCAACTTCCAACTTATCTCTATGGATATATATTTCTTCTTACTATATGTTCCATTCTATACTTCTGATGAAGTGGGCTGTAGCCCACGAAAACTTATGCTCTAATAAATTTGTTAGTCTCTAAGCCACAAGTACTCCTGTTCAAAGAAAGAAGATACCACCACCTCTCTAGGTAACACATTTCAGTGCTTCACCACCCTCCTAGTGAAAAAGTTTTTCCTAATATCCAACCTAAACCTCCCCCACTGCAACTTGAGACCATTACTCCTTGTTCTGTCATCTGGTACCACTGAGAAAGATCAAGATCCAGCCTCTTTGGAACCCCCTTTCAGGTAGTTGAAAGGAGCTATCAAATCCCCCCTCATTCTTCTCTTCCGCAGACTAAACAATCCCAGTTCCCTCAGCCTCTCCTCATAAGTCATGTGTTCCAGTCCCCTAATCATTTTTGTTGCCCTCCGCTGGATGCTTTCCAATTTTTCCACATCCTTCTTGTAGTGTGGGACCCAAAACTGGACACAGTACTCCAGATGAGGCCTCACTAGTGTCAAATAGAGGGGAACAATCATGTCCTTCGATCTGTTGGCAATGTCCCTACTTATACAGCCCAAAATGCCGTTAGCCTTCTTGGCAACAAGGGCACACTGTTGACTCCTATCCAGTTTCTCGTCCACTGTAACCCCTAGGTCCTTTTCCGCAGAACTGCTGCCTAGCCATTCGGTCCCTAGTCTGTAGTGGTGCATGGGATTCTTCCGTCTTAAGTGCAGGACTCTGCACTTATCCTTGTTGAACCTCATCGGATTTCTTTTGGCCCAATCCTCTAATTTGTCTAGGTCCCTCTGTAGCCTATCCCTACCCTCCAGCGTATCTACCACTCCTCCAAGTTTAGTGTCATCTGCAAACTTGCTGAGGGTGCAGTCAACGCCATCCTCTAGATCATTAATGAAGATATTGAACAAAAGCGGCCCGAGAACTGACCCTTGGGGCACTCCACTTGATACCGGCTGCCAACTAGACATGGAGCCATTGATCACTACCCGTTGAGCCCGATGATCTAGCCAGCTTTCTATCCACCTTATAGTCCATTCCTCCAGCCCTTGCTGACACCATCTCATAATGTAAGAATCTTCAGTAGACTCAAAAGCACAGCAAGGTACAAGCTGGAGGCAAAATGTCCACCCTACTTCTGCTACAAACTCCTCTACCATGCTTTGTTCCTTTAAACTAATCTGAGACAGAGTCCTCTTGGGTGGTCTAGTCATGTTATATCACTGCAGGCAATAAATACCAATTACACTGAGAGCTAAACTCAGCTCTGGTTTAAGTAGGTGCAACTTCCATTTGACTTACAGGAAAGCTGCACCCACTGACACCAGTGCTGACTTTGGTCCTGAGTCCTCACTTGTCTGTGACTGTGCTCATGCATCTGAGAACAAATCCAAAGTCTTTCTGTTCTCCTAAGAGCCCTGAATGATTTTATACTTTCCCTGTGATTACATCTGAAATGACAGTTAAAGAGCATCCGTTCCTTTCTCCCTCTCCTGTCCCCATGCAGCACTGACACTAAAAATCTTTATCTGATACGAAAAAGTGGAGAATAAAACTGAATGTCCATACAAAGGAGAAAACTTTCTAGATATGTCTGCAAATCTTTGCATTAAGATTTATGTAAATAGTTCGTTTTTTTAAAAAAAATCCTTCCACAACAAATTTGTTTCCATATTGCTGCGTCACTACCAGAAATAAGCACTGTGGTTTCGCATTGCATCTCAGTCAGTGTGACACAGGAAATGTTTCTGTCACAGTTTCCATAAGTCAGAGAGACTAAAGGTTCAACGTGTCATCAAGAAACAGAAAACAAAATGAAAGCATCACAACTTATGACCATAAAAAGAGGCTTTGCTGTTAGTTTTCTAAGTTACTTGGCCAAAAACATTTTCATCCTGGGTCTTGATTATTCAGCCAGACTCAATTTTCTTATTTACCTTTTCAGATTCTTTCCACTCATGTTATTACAAACCCTGTTACCATAGCTGTTTCCTTCCAGAGATTTCAGTATATGTCAATCATATAAATACACCAGGGAGAAGATGGTTTTCAACCTGTGGTCTGCATACTCCTGTGGGGTCTGTAGACAATGTGTAAGATTTCCAAAGGACTCTGCACGTCCATTTGAAATGGTTTAGGGGTCTGCAAATAAAAAAACCCACCATACTGGGCTTGCCGCCCAGATAAAGGGATGTGCTGCCAGGGTTATCCCGGGGCTTTCATTCAAGGAACCCCAGGCATAGGCTTCCTATTTAAATTCAAAAACTCAAATTAGAAGAGAAGATAGACAACAGAAATAACTGCAGAAAATGTAATCAGATTCATTGTTCAGCCCAATGACCTGATCAGGATATAGTGGCATTAACATTTTCTAATAAACATTTTCTAATAATTTAACTAAGTGACTTTGGGCTAATTTGTGCATGGCCCATGCAGGAGCATTCCCCTTTGTGCCTCCTACCCAAGGACTGGCTGCACCCATAGTGAGGAGACAAATAAAGTCTACCAGTTCTCAACAGAGTTGCCCAGTCAGTCACTTGCTGAATTAAGATCTGTGACTGCAGCCCTAAGCAAAGGGCTTTCCCTGAAACTGTTGTCCTGAGGACTCCAACCAGTTTAGGATGGCAGCTGTGGAAGCCTTGAAGTTGGTGTTAAACCAACAGGTCACACACTTTGTTGCTCATGTAGGCCAACCTCTGTGCATTATCCACCTTTTTAGGTGCAAACAGAGGCCAGTTAGGGGGTATGGGGTCCAGCTGGGCAGAGTGGCTACAGTGGGAGCAAGGGCATGGCAGGGGGAGGGGAAAGGAGGGGGAACCGGTCAGAGTGTGGGTGAGGGATTCATCTGGGAGGGGGAGTTGACCGACATTCCATTTGCAAACAGAGGCCCAAACAGGGCTGAGAAGGACCAGCTTAGGGGGCCAGAGTGGGGTAAGTGGCCTGGCTGGGTTCACAGTTTGGCCTATATAATACAAGGAAGTGTGCAATACTCTAGCAGCCTCTCTGTGATCTATATAGGCAGCATCAGATTGCATCAGAGAGCTCCCTATGCCTCCAGCATCAGGTCATGCTTTCTGGGACCATTTTTAGTAGAAATCAGACTTTTCTGGTTTTCCAATTTTCACCAAAATTAACAGGGTTCTGCCCACTGATAACTAGAATATTCTCTGAAATACTGGAATGAACTGGATGCGGTCTTCAAAATTTATCATGATACAGACAGTTTAGATGGCATCTGGTTGTCTAAGCAGGTGGCTCAGGAACTCCTTCTCTGACAGAGCAACAGTGGTAACTCAAGGGTTACCAGGCAGGCCTCAGGATCATCATCTGGTCTCATTTCTAACAGTGAAGTGCTGGTGCTCACCAGCAAGCTGGGTGGCATCTCCAGGTTTATGAGCCTGCAGAATCTTGAATAATCCTTGAATTTTATCCTTTCTATTTCAGATCATTTCTCCAGTTTGTCCAGATCATTTGACTTTTAGTCCTGTCCTCCAAAACACTTGTAACCCCTCCCAGCGGGGGGTTGTCCGCAAAGTTTACAAGTGTACTCTCTATGCCATTATCCACAAAATTTATGAAGATACTGGACCCAGAACAGATCCCAGTGGGACCCCACTCATTATGCCTTTACAGCTTGATTGTGAACCATTGATATCTACTCTCTGAGTACGGTTTCCCAGCCAGTTGTGCACCCACAGCAGGTTCATCTAAGCTATATTTTCCTAGTTTGCTTATGAGAAGGTCATGTGAGACAGTGAGACTAAAGGCTTGCCTCAGGAGCAGACAGTGTGTTTCTCAGTTCTTCCAGCTTTTTTAGTCTTTTATCAAGCCCCTTCCCAGACAGAGGGTGCTCACTACATCCTCTTCCCCAGGTCTCCTCTTCTAAATTAACCATTTTTCTCCTCTTCTAAGTCCAGCCCTTTCACCTGGCCATTCACTCTCGAGCTGCAATCAATGAGGTGTCAGGATTCTCAGGCCCTTTTAATCTTTTTGGTGCTAGGGCAGGATTGACTCCCTATCACAAGACCGGTTTCAGAGTAGCAGCCGTGTTAGTCTGTATTCGCAAAAAGAAAAGGAGTACTTGTGGCACCTTAGAGACTAACAAATTTATTAGAGCATAAGCTTTCGTGAGCTACAGCTCACTTCATCGGATGCCAAAAGAAAAAAAAAATCCACTCTATACGGCTAAATTCAGTGCCTTGCATAATGACAGGTTTCAGAGTAGCAGCCGTGTTAGTCTGTGTTCGCAAAAAGAAAAGGAGTACTTGTAGATCCGATGAAGTGAGCTGTAGCTCACGAAAGCTTATGCTCTAATAAATTTGTTAGTCTCTAAGGTGCCACAAGTACTCCTTTTCTTTTTGCAAATACAGACTAACACGGCTGCTACTCTGAAACCTGTCATTATGCAAGGCACTGAATTTAGCCGTATAGAGTGGATTTTTTTTAGGCATCCGATGAAGTGAGCTGTAGCTCACGAAAGCTTATGCTCTAATAAATTTGTTAGTCTCTAAGGTGCCACAAGTACTCCTTTTCTTATCACAAGACCATTATCAGCATCTAGACTGACTTTTTGCATGATACAGGGCAGAGAACCTAACTCAGTAATTTCTGCATCAAGCCCTTAACTTCTATTTGAGCAACAGCATATCTGTTAGAATGATATCCATTCTTTTTGATTTAAAGACTTCAGATAATTGAAACTTCACCATTAGGTAAGTTGTTCCAATGGTTAATAACTCACTGTTGAAAATTTGCACCTTATGTCTAGTATGATGTGGTCTTGTCTAGCTTCAGTTTCCAATCATTGGATCTCGTGTTTTGTTTGGTTGGTTGGGTTTTTTTTGCTAAAAAGCCATTTACTCTCAGAAATCTCTTCCCCCGGAGGTACTTGTAGACCAGTGGTTCTCAACCCTTTAAACTGGTGACCCCTTTCACATAGCAAGCCTCTGAGTGCAACCCCCCTTATAAATTAAAAACACTTTTTAATATATTTAATACCATTATAAATGCTGGAGGCAAAGCAGGGTTTGGGGTGGCGGCCGACAGCTCATGACCCCCCATGTAATAACCTTGTGACCCCCTGAGGAGTCCCGACTCCTAGTTTGAGAACCCTGCCGTAGACCATGATAAAGTCACCACTTAACCTTTTTTAGGATATACTAAAAAGACTGAGTTTCTTGCAATAAGGCATATTTTCCAGATCTCAAATAATCTTTGTAGCGCTTTTCTGAATCCTTTCTAATTTTTCAACATTCTTTTTTAAGTGTGGACACCAGAACTGGACACAGTATTCCAGTAATGGTCTCACTACTGCTGTGTACAGAAATAATACCACCTTCCTAGTCCTACTTGATATTCTCCTAATTATACATCCAAAGGTTCTGCCACAGCATTGTGTAAGCTGGAGAATGGTCCTGCTATTGAGGGGAACTTTCCTGGTTTATACACTATCCCGGGGGAATGGGCTAGCGAAAGGATCTGAATCCTCACTCTTACTTCTTTTACCCAGAGGTCTGCCTGACTTTGAGGGCTTCCCTTCCACTCTCCTGTGTGGAAGAGTCCTCGTAACCCCAACAAGGCTGGGCCCAAGATTCCTGGGGGGCTCAACCCTCAACTTTGTCATGGTCACTTAGGGCAGGGGTCAGCAACCTGCGACACTTGTGCCAAAGGTGGCACGCAAGCCAATTTTTACTGGCACGCTGGTGCCAGCCGGGGTCCCAGCCGCCGGCCCCACTCAGCCCACTGCCTGCTTGGGTGAATGGAACCCCAGGCCGGCAGAGGGCTGAGTGGGGCCAGCTCAGCCCACTGCCGGTCTGAGATTCCAGTCGCTGGCCCCTTGCCAGCTGGGGTCTCAGCCACTGGCCCCACTCATCCCACTGCTGGCCTGGATGAACGGAACCCCCGGCTGGCAGCAGGCTAAGTGGGACTGGCAGCCGGGACCCTGGCTGGCAGGAGCCAGCAGACGGAACCCCAGACCAGCGGCAGTCTGCCGGTCTGGGGTTCTTTCCGCCAGCCCCGCTCAGGCCTCTGACGGTCTGGAGTTCAGGCCACCAGCCCCTTGTCAGCCAGGGTCTCGGTTGCTGGCCCCGCTCAGCCCGTGGCTGGCCTGAGTGAACGGAACCCCAGGTCGGCAGCGGGCTGAGCGGGGTCAGCGGCCGGGATCCCAGCTGGTAGGAGCTGGCGGCTGGATCCCCAGACCGGCGGTGGGCTGAGCTGCGGCCGGTCTGGGGTTCTGTCCACCACCCCACTCAGCCTGCTGATGGTCTGGGATTCCGGTCGCTGGCCCCTTGCCAGCCAGGATTCCTGCCATCAGCCCCGCTCAGCCTGCTGCTGGCCTGGGATACCAGCTGTTGGTCCCACTCACCTTGCTGCTGGTCTGGGGTTCCAGCCGCCCGGTCCCTGCCAGCTGGGGTCCTGGCCGCCAGCCCCACTCAGCCCACTGCCAGTCTGGGGTTCCGTCTGGGGCCCCTGTAAAGGTAAAATTTATTACTGGCACGCAAAACCTTAAATTAATGAAGACTTGGCATGCCACTTCTCAAAGGTTGCCAACCCCTGGGCTAGGGTGTCCACACTCCAGAGTGCTCTCTTCATACTGGACACTTCCCTGACCCACTGATCATTACCTACAGTTCAAAGCAAATACAAATTATTGAACAAGCAATCAATTTTTTTTAAAAAAAAGGAAAAAATGGGAAAGGTTAAAGGAACACGTCATGCCCCCCGTGGCACGGGGACATCACAAACAGCAGTCTCTGGAATGTAAGGGAAGTTCAGTCTGTTCTTTGCATGTCCCAGGCCTCCTTCTCAAGCCCTGTCTGTGCTGCAGGGATGCTAAGGGTCGAACATTTCTCTGGCAGCGGTCATAAACCTTCAGGCTCTAGGTGGCTGGACCCTTCTTCCCAGCATCAACCCCCCTGTCGGGGTTATGACCCCGCCTCAAGTCAGGCCTGCAAGGCCTCTTGGCTGGGGGCATCTTCCTGTGCTGGGCCCACTGCCCAGGATCCCCCATCACTCTCCCCAGCTGCTCACCGAACCTGGCTCCGGACTGCTCCAGCCCCAGCTCCAACTCCAACTCCACTCTGCCTCAGCGCTGATGCTGCTCTGCCTCCAGCTCAACTCCCTGGGCTGCTTCTCTGGCTCTGGTTACTGCAGCTCTCCTCCCAGCACAGTTCTGCTCTCTGGGATATTTCTGTGGCTCTGCTCCCAGCACTGACCTGCTCCCTTGGCTGCTTCTCTGCTTAGTTCAGCCCGCTCTGTTCCAGGCAATTCCAGCTCAAACAGAGGATGGGACTCCTCTGGCCTCCTGACTCCCTCATTAACCTGTCCGCATCCTGTCAATCAAGCTGACCTGGAGCCTCTCCTCATTGTTCCTGGAGACTGTCAGTCTCAGGATACTGATTTCCCATCACCCTTCCCCTTTCTTTTGGTACTGCCAACTAAAAATCCCTCACTGAGTTTTACTAAGGTGCCAACAGTCCCCTTACAATCGTGCTGAGAGCTCAGTATGTACCATTATCCCCAAGTCCTTTTCTATGTCATTGCATTCTAGGATACAGGCCTCCCATCTTTGTTCCTAGCTGTATGACCTTGCATTTGGCTGTATTAAAATGTATGTTCAAATGAGCGCATTTTATCATATGACCCAGATTAGTCTGTATAATGGACTAATCTTTCATATATTTTACTTTCTCATCTTCCCTACTAATTTTTTGCTGACTTCAGCCCACCCCACCTGCCAAGAAACCTTCTATTTCCAGCATCTCCTCCTTTCTCTTGTTAGAGGATAATAATAATAAAATGTAATAATTGGCAAGACTGTCTGAGCAAAGTGAGGACTAACACTCAACTCAATAAAAAAAAAAAAAGAGGAGTACTTGTGGCACCTTAGAGACTAACAAAGGTATTTGGGCATAAGTTTCCATGGGCTAAAACCCACTTCATTGGATGCATGCAGTGGAAAATACAGAAGGAAGATATATGAATATGAAGAGAATATGAAAAAATGGGTGTTTCCATACCAACTGTAACGTAATCTCTTTTGTGTAGAGATTCTGGTTTGGCCAATGTACATGGCATTGTTGGCACATGATGGCATATATCACATTGGTAGATGTGCAGGTGAACAAGCCTCTGATAGTGTGGCTAATTTGATTATGTCCTATAATGGTGTCCCTTGAATAGATATGTGGACAAAGTTGGCAACGGGTTTTGTTGCAAGGATAGGTTCCTGGGTTAATGTTTTTGTTGTGTGGTTGCTGGTGAGTATTTGCTTCAGGTTGGGGGGCTGTCTGCAAGCAAGGACTGGCCTCTATGCAAAAGAATAAATGGACATAAATCAGACATCAAGAATTATAACATTCAAAAACCAGTCGGAGAACACTTCAACCTCCCTGTTCACTCAATTTCAGACCTAAAAGTCGCAATTCTCCAACAAAAAAACTTCAGAAACAGACTCCAATGAGAAACTGCAGAAATGGAATTAATTTGCAAACTGGACACCATTAAATTAGGCTTGAATAAAGACTGGAAGTGGATGGGTCATTACACAGAGTAAAAACTATTTCCCCATGCTAATTTTTTCCCCCCTACTATACTCACACCTTCTTGTCAACTGTTTGAAATGGGCCATCCTGATTATCACTACAAAAGGTATTTTTTCTCCTGCTGATAATAATCCACCTTAATTAATTGGTCTCATTACAGTTGGTATGGCAACACCCATACTTCAAGCACAAGGAATTCATTTTTTTCAAATTATAAATGTCTGAAGAAAAAAAAAAAGATTACCCTCCTTTTCGTAACTGTTGTTCTTCAAGATGTGTTGCTCATGTCGATTCCATTCCAGGTGTGTGCGTACCCACATCCACAGTCGTCGGAGATTTTTGCCTTAGCAGTATGCATAGGGTCTGCTGTGGCACCCCCTTGAGTGCTGCGTTCAAGTGTTGGTATATTAGACGCTGCCGGCCCTATGCCCTCTCAGTTCCTCCATGGACATGAGCAACACATCCCGAAGAACAGTTACGAAAAGGTAGGTAACAGTTTTTTCTTCTTCGAGTGCTTGCTCATGTCAATTTCATTCTAGGTGACTCACAAGCAGTATCCTTGGAGGTGGGTTTGGAGTTCACAGTTTAGTGGCTTGTAGTACTGCCCTACTGAAGCCAGCATCATCCCAGGCCTGCTGGGGAAGTGCGTAGTGGGACATGAATATATGGATGGACAACCAGGTGACCACCCTACGATTGTCCTGGATAGGCACTTGGGCTAGAAAAGCTGCCGAAGAGGCTTGCACCCTGGTTGAATGGGCAGTTACGATCGTCAGAGGTGGCACCTTTGCCTGATCATAGCAGCAGCGAATTCAGGCAGTGTTCCAAGAAGAAATTCTTTGAGCAGACACTAGGTGAACTTTCATCATGTCAGCCACCGTGACCAATGGCTGCGTAGATTTGCAGAATGGCTTGGTCCTTTCAATGCAGAAGGCTAGTGCCCTCCTGACATCTAGGGAATGCAGCCAACGCTCCTCCTCCATCTTATGTGGCTTTGGAAAAAAGACGGGTAAGTAATTGTCCTGACCCATATGACATTGCAAGACCACCTTAGGCAGGAAAGCCAGGTGTGGCTGCAGCTGGATCTTGTCTTTGTAAAAGACTGTATAGGGCGGTTCTGAGGTTAGCGCCATAATCTCAGAGACCCTGCAGGCAGATGTTATCGCAACTAGGAACGCGACCTTCCAGGACAGGAGAAGCAGACAGCAGGAAGCCAGAGGCTTGAAGATGGGTCCAGAGAGCTGTGACAGCACAAGATTCAAGTCCCATGGCGGAACAAGGTCCCTGACATGTGGATAGGAGTGCTCAAGGCCCTTGAGGTAGCTGGCAAGTTATGTTCTGGGCAAAAACTGACCTACCTGCGAACTGCAGATTGAAGGCCAAAATAACTGCCAAGTGGACCTTGATAGATGAAAGGGACAAGCCTTGGCACTTGAAATGCAAAAGATAGTCCAGGATCAACTGCAGCAAGGCCAAATACCAAATACCACTGGGGCCAAATACCTTTATCCAAGGTCCAAAAAGTGAACCGCTTCCATTTGGCCAGGTAGGTCACTTTGGTGGAGGGCTTTCTGCTGTCCTGCAGGACCTGCTGGTCAGTGGCCAAGTCGCCTGTTCCTCTGCATTTAACCATGCACAGCCAAGCCGTCAGGTGCAGCGCCACCAGGTTTGGATGCAGAAGACTCCTGTGGTTTTGAGACAGCAGGTCCGGCCTTAGTGGCAGCTGTAATAGAGCAGCCACCGAGAGGTCCAACAGCATGCTGAACCAGTGCTGGGGCGGCCAAGCCAACACTATGAGGATCACCATCACCCTGTCCTCCTTGATTTTCATGAGGACTCTGTGAATTAGCGGTACTGGAGGGAAGGCCTACAATAGAGCTTCCGACCATGGGAGCAGCAAAACGTTCGATAGGGAGCCTATGTTGATCCCCCGAATCAAGCAGAAAACATGGCATTTCCTGTTCTACCTGGATACGAACAAGTCCACCTGGGGAGTTCCCCATCTCTGGAAGATGAAGCTGACCACTTCTGGATGCAGGGACCACTTGTGGCGAGATGAGAAGGTTCTGCTGAGGCGATCTGACAAAGTTTTCCTGGTCCCGGGGTGGTGTGTGGCTATGAGATGGATGCCGTGTTATACACAGAAGTTTCAGAGCCTGAAGGTTTCTCGGCAAAGAGCAGACGACCTGGCTCTGTCTTGGCCATCAGGACCTGGACCACCTTGCTTTCTATGTGAGGTAGGAAGACTTGACAGGCCAGGCAAATCGCTCTGAGCTCCCTGATGTTGATGTGTAGGGAACGATCGTGACTCGACCAACGACTTTGCATGCTGAGATTGCCCAGGTTGGCTCCCCACCCCAGGTCTGAGGCATCAGAGATGAGGGTTACTGATGGGGATGAAGCTATGAAGGAAACATCCCTCCAACACCAATGCAGGATTCCGCCACCATGTGAGTGACAACAGAATGTGGTCCGGGACCCTGACCACATGGTCCACACTGTGTCTGTTGGGGACGTAGACAGACACCAGTCAAGCCTGCAGAGGCCTGAGGTGGAGCCAAGTGTGTTGGAGCAAGTAAGTGCAGGTCACCATATGGGCCAACAACTGCAGGCACATCTGAGCGGTGGTGAGAGGGAAGGCTCTGGCCTGAATAGAGTCAAGGACTGCTCCAATGAACTCTATGCATTGTACTGGAATTAAGGTTGATTTTTTCTCATTTATTAATGGTCCCAGGTTGCGACAGGTGGAGCAAACCATATCGAGATGCCGCTGCCCTGCATCAGCCAGTCGTGGAGGTATGGATAAATTTGCACTTCTCGATGCCTGAGGTAAGTGACCACTGGCGCTATGCACTTTGTGAACATTCTCAGGGCTGACGAGAGACCGAAGGGCAGTGCTGTGAATTGAAAATGGTGGTGGCTCAACACAGAACAGAGGAAACACCTGTGCCCTGGGAAAATGGAAATATGAATCTTTCAAGTCGAGAGTGGTGTACTAGTCTCCCAGATCCAGGGTGGGAATAAGGGAGATCAGAGAGACAATGCAAAACTTTAAAATTCTTGAGGGGCACAGGTCCAGAATGGGTCTCAGGCCTGCTTTTGCTTTTGGGATTAGGAAATAGCGAGAGTAGAACCCTGTCTCCTTCAAGTGGGGAAGGACCTCTACTGCTCCCAGGTGTAGGATGTTCTCAACCTCTTGAATGAGGAGTTGCTTGTCAGAAAGGTCCCTGAAGGGGGGTGGGAGGGAGGATCAGCCACGAACTGCAGGGTGTAGCCTGAAGATATTATGACAAGCATCCAAAGGTCCAAGGTCAGCCACAACCAGGCCGATCAGAAGGGGGGCAGGCGGTTGAGGACAGAGCAGGGGGGTGGATCCTGGGAAGTGACTGGGGCGCCGTCCTCGGGTGCATCCTCAAAACACCTGCTTCTGGCTTTCTTGGCCTCTGGAAGAACCAGGTTGGGCAGAGGAATGAAAAGACAAAGGGTGACACCATTTAAATCCTTTTGTTTCTGTCCTTCTTCCTGTAGGAACTGGACCAGGGGACACCCCAGGACCTCGATGGAGGCAGAGCGGGATGAAACAGCTTTCTAACCTGCTGAGGAGTGCGTAGGCCCAAGGAACGGAGAGTGGCACAGGAGCCTTTAAGGCCATGGAACCGTGCATTGGTCAGGTCCGAAAAGAGTCCTGCTCCCTCAAATGGGATGTCCTGAAGAGTAGTCTGCATCTCCTGGGACAGCCCAGAGGACTGTGACCAGGAGCTGTGCCTCATGACCACCGCAGAGGCGACTATCCTGGACACCAAGTCTGTAGTGTCCCAGGCCATCTGGAGGGTGCCTCTCTCCCACTGCTTTGCCATCTTCCATCAAGGCAGCAAACTCCTGGGCTTGGTCCTGTGGAAGGCCCTCCTTGAACTTGCTGATGGAGTCCCACAGGTTGAAGTTGTACCTGCCTAGAAGGGCCTGAAGGTTAGACACCCAAAATTTCAGGCTGGTTGTCAAATAAATTTTCCTGCCAAACAAGTCCAGTCTCTTGGCATCTTTATTTTTCGGTGTGCTGCTCGCCTGGCCCTACCTGTCCTTTTAGTTGATGGCGGACACGACCTGCTGGAAGATGCAGGTACAGGTACTCAAATCCCTTTGTGGGAACATAGTACTTCTTTTCTGCCTTCTTGGAGGTAGGCAGAAGGGAACAGGGGGTCTGCCACACAGACTTGGCAATTTTGAGGACCCCTGGTGGAAGGGCAACGCCGACCCCGGCTGGGGTGGAGGAGGGTATGACATTAAAGATGTTGTCGGACTCCTCTGCTAGCTCCTCGACCTACAAGTTCAGGTTGGCAGCTACCCTCTTGAGCATGGCCTAGTGCTTCTTGAAGTTGTCAGGGGGGCGGCTGTTTGTGAGGGGCCCGCCAGTGCTTCATCAGGAGATGACAAAGATGACTGCACAGCAGGGGGAGGGAGCAGCTTCCCCTTGCTCGTCTGGGGATAGCCTCTTGGGTGTCAGGGCCCGCTGTGTTACCCCTGCCTCAGATTGGGCACCAGGCTCCAACTTGGGTGCCGGCTGTGCTGGGGACAGCTTGTCCGATGCAGTCTGGGAGGAATGATGGGAGTACAGGACCGGCATAACAGGTACATCCCCACAGGTTCCAGTACTGCCACTGAGCAGGCAATTGCCCCTGCCTCCATGCTGCTGCCACTGGAACTGCACCAGTCTCGCGGACCGGTGGCAATTCGCCTTTTATAGGTGAGGGACTGAATTCCCCTTCAGGCTCGAACCACTGCACTTCCGGTGAGGAGGGTGGAACCATAGATGCCTCTGATTCTCGTTAGCAACCGATAAGGAGAGGGCAAGGACCAATGCCTGCCTGAAGAATCATAGAATATCAGGGTTGGAAGGGACCTCAGGAGGTCATCTAGTCCAACCCCCTGCTCAAAGCAGGGCCAATCCCCAACTAAATTATCCCAGCCAGGGCTTTGTCAAGCCCGACCTTAAAAACCTCAAAGAAAGGAGATTCCACCACCTCCCTGGTAACGCATTTCAGTGCTTCACCACCCTCCTAGTGAAAAAGTTTTTCCTAATATCCAACTTAAACCTCCACCACTGCAACTTGAGACCATTACTCCTTGTTCTGTCATCTGGTACTACTGAGAACAGTTTAGATCCATCCTCGGAACCCCCTTTCAGGTTCCAAAGAGGTACCGGGGAACCGGAGACTGGTGCCATGACTGAGAACAATCTCACACCTGGGGGGGAATCAATGCCTGGAGACCACCCAGGTAATGGTGATCTGCGCCATGGCCAACTCTGATGGGAGGCCTGACAGTACCATGGGTACGGGGATTGGCGTCGTGACTCAGATGTCCTGTGCCTTGCAGGCAGAGACCTTGGCATGAGGGACCTGTGTCTTCAAACTGGAGACCGAGGCTGCAGTGCCAGGGTCCAAGGCTGCGGTGACAGGGACCAACACCTGTGGTCCAAGGATGCTCCACCATTTTAGGGGGCAGTCCTAACCAACTTGCCCATAGATGTCAGAGCCCTGTCCTTGTCCGTTGTCTGGCTTGGCATCGGCGGTGCTGGTCGGCCTATCTGCTCTTTGGCTGCCAGACCCGCTTCGGGCACAGATGACCCTACTAGGGGCCGGGACCCCATGCTGATCCCAGGAGTCAGAGATGGGTCCATGGCTGGGCTAAGGGGTCCAACCACAGTGGTACCCCCAAGCACCTCTAGCGTGGGCATGTGGCCTGACAGAGGTCCTTTGCCTGAAGTCCCCTTCTTCTGCAGTGCTGGTGGTCCCATTGACTTTGACCACTTCTTATGTGCTGCGGAGGGGAAATGATGCCAGGTGGATTCCAGTGCTGATGGTGGACTGTGCGCCGATGCTGAGGTGCCGGGCATGGAATTCGATTGAGAGGGCTCTGAGGTAGGATGAAGTGCAGCCTCCATTAGGAGGGCCGTCAAGCAGATATCCCGCTCCTTCTGAGTTTGAGGGCAAAAGTTTTTGCACATCCTGCACTTATCCTTTCTGTGGGACTCCCCAAACACTTTAAACAGCTCTCATGGGGGTCACTAATTGGCATCGGCTGGCTGCACAATGAACATGGCTTAAAGCCTGGGGAACGGGCCATGCCCTACTCTGAGGCAAAGTTCCAGCCAGGACTCTAACTCCTAAACTACTACTTTAACACTTAACTACAAGATCTAACTCAGTATCTAACAACAAAGAAGACAGAACAATGGACTGTAAAAATCGCTAATGTTCTTGCGATGCAAGACAAGATGGTCCAACCATCACTGAGGTAAGAAAGAACTGAGAGGGTGTAGGGCTGGCAGTACCTAATATACCAACGTGTGAGTGCGGAACTCAAGGGGGCGCCACAGCCAACCCTACGGATACCGCTAGGACAAAAATCTCCGACGACTGTGCACATGGGCATGCACCCACCTAGGATGGAATGGACATGAGCAACACATCTCGAAGAAGAACAAAGGCTTAAAGGAAAGTGTCTTTCATAGAATCATATAAGATTAGGGTTGGAAGAGACCTTAGGAGGTCATCTAGCCCAACCCCCTGCTCAAAGCAGGACCAACTCCAACTATATCATCCCAGCCAGGGCTTTGTCAAGCTGGGCCTTAAAAACCTCTAAGTATTGAGATTCCACCACCTCCCTAGATAACCCATTCCAGTGCTTCACCACCCTCCTAGTGAAATAGTTTTTTCTAATATCCAACCTAGACTTCCCCAACTGCAACTTGAGACCATTGCTTCTTGTTCTGTCATCTGCCACCACTGAGAACAGTTAAGTCACCCTTCTTACGTTATTGGAAAACATCTAGGACATAATGGGTGCTTCTGCAAATAACTAAACAATAATAAACTACTACTAATAAATAGTAATTGACTCTAGCCTATGTACTTATGCACATGGCTTGCCTATGAATCACCTACATCACTGTTATCCACATTCTCTCTCTCCCATTCCTTCTGACTAATTGTTAGTTTGGTCTTGTCTTAAGCTAATTGAAAAAGACTTTTGTGCAGTGCCCTGCACAATGGGGCTCTGATCCTCAAGGGACTTCTGGGTGCTATCACAATAATGATAGACTCTTACAATTGCTCCTGACTAGTGAATTTGCAAAACAAATGTAGCTGGTAGCTACACAAGGGTGTAGCTTTCATTTAAATTATTTTAATATCCTTATGAAGCCTATTGTCTAAACTGCTGGAATTCAGTAGGACTGTGATTGTTTTCTGTCTGATCTTAGGGTATGTCTACAAAGCAGCTGGGAGACATAATTCCCAGCTTCAGTAGACATACACGCACTAGCTCTGCTTGACCTAGTGTACTAAAAATAGCAGCATGGCTGCAGTGGCACAGGCAGCTGCTCGGCCTAGCCACCCATGTATAATCCCATTTTACCATGGAATACATATTCAGGCAGTTAGTCTGAGCTGCTGCCTGTGCTGCCTCAGTCAAACTGCTATTTTTAGCATGCTAACTCCAGCAGAGCTAGCACATGCAAATCTACCTGAGCTGGGAATTCCACCTCCCAGCTGCTGTGAGAGGTACCATTAGAACTATCAAGAGGAATTAATTTGGAGACTACATACGATGTCATGTGCTTGGAGTGTCCCTTAACAAGCTATGCTTGTAACAAAGGGAAGGGCTAGTTAGCCCCTTGTGACATTCTATACCTTGGGGGAGAACCCTGTAACCCCCATATTCCTCATTTATATACAATTGTGATCTTGCATATAAAGCATGCCATTTAAGGTATCAGGGGAAAGGTTTTGATCTGATGAAAGTCACTGTTCTATCTAAATGTGTATATCATTAGTGCATATGAAATTATGAGGTTGTGTTGCATAGTTGTCAGTAAAACATGCTGTAAGTTGGGGAATCCACCAGATATTAGCTCTCCAGAGACAACAGTAATGAAAGTAATCAACGCCCAGGCGGGTGTCAAACAACCATCAACAGCCATTGTCCAGCAAGGGAGCTACAATTCAATGACTCACCTGCACAAGGCCACACCAGGGGAATTACTCAACCTTGACTGGTGACTCAGCAATGCAGACCAGACATGCCTGACTTATGTTCTCCAAGCACATGGACTAAGGGTATAAAACAGAACACAGGGGCCACATGCTTTGCCTTTTCCTCCTCCCCCGGCCCATGCTACAAGCAACAAGGATGCTCAGACTTCAACAGAGGAGACTGGCCCAGGTTTAAGGGACAAACCTGTATAATAAGGACTGCAATATCCATTGGGGTGAGGAAAACGGTTTAATGTAGATGTTGCCCATTCTAATAGAGTTGAGAATTTAGACTGCATGCTTATATTTTCTTTTCTTTTGGTAACTAACTCTGACTTTTTGCCTATCACTTATAGTCACTTAAAATCTATCTTTTGTAGTCAATAAATGTATTTAACTGTTTATCTTTACCAGTGAGTTTGCCTGAAGTGTCTGATGAATCTGCTCATGTTTGCAAAGGATAGTGTATATCCACTTTCCATTGATGAAGTGGTGAACCAATTAATACATTTGCACTGCTCATCTTGAGCAATGCAAGACGGTATCTTCCTGAGGTATAAGGCTGGGAGCTGAGGGGATTTGGCTGGTGCCTTACTCTGTGTGATTCATGAGTGGATCTGGGAGCATAAATGCAATCTAGCTGGGTATGGGGTTCCACCTGTGGTTATGCTGAGTGATAACAGCACCTGGAGGGGTTTGCTGCTTGTCACTAGCAAAGCATTGTGAGAGACAGGCCAAGCTGGAGAGTTAAGGGGGCACAGCGGTTCCACAGTCCCAGGTTGCACCCCAGGGATCCTGTCACACTCCTCCTTATTATTGGCATTGTGGTCAGGGTATAACACTACTTGGCTGAGACCCTAAGGACATTTTCAAATATACACCTCCCCCTCATGTAACTCTGACAATACCATGTTTCTTTTGCCACCTACCCAGAAAGTCCCTTCTAAACATTGCAGACTGCTCCCATTGGAAATGGGAATGTCTGATTTCTAGAAACAGATACAGATAGACAGATGGATGAGAGCTTCAAAGTTGCTGTTAGCCATCTTCCCTCCACCTCAAGAGAGCAGGAGCTTCCTGTGGTGCTCTTGCAATTCCCTCTACTCATTGCTAATCCTATGCTCTCCCTTCTAGAACCTTTTTCAATCTGCCCCATGCAGGTCAATCCTCTCTTGGAGATCCTGTGGGGCCCCAAAAGCACAAATGGGACTTGCTGGGGCAAAATTTGTACTCATGATTGCAATACTTCTTTTTAGTTAGATAGAAGGATGATGGTCTTAACAGCACTGGACTAGGAATGTAAAAGATCCACTTAAACCAATTAAACAAGAGTTTCCTTGGACTCCAAATTATCCCTCCTGGAGGTGGACTCCGTCTTGCTCTGAGTGCTCCCATCGCTGCCTCTCTGTGATATTTGGGCAATGCAGCTTCAAGGCATATTGCAGGAGTTACTTTTTGGAAATGAATTTCTTTCTCACAATAGTTATGCTACATAAACCTGGAATAGCCAAAAGCAAGTAGCAGATGAGTGTATCATCCGAAAAGAGTGGCAGATAGACAATCTTGTGTCAGCAAAGAGCAAATCTTTTTGCTAAGGCTTGCAATTTGAACCAGAAAAATCGGTGGCCTCTGATGTTAAGCCTGTAATCAAAACATAAATTTATTGTGACCAAGTGTTTAAAGAGGGTTAGTGTGAAAACATAGACATGAATATTTCAAAGGGATTAGACAAACAAGAAAACATGGCATTACTTATGCATAAGCTCAGCTGGTATCAGCAAAAGTGAAGATATAATTATTTTGCCAGATGGTTATGTCTCTATCTGAGCATTAGCAACTTTGAAAAAGGCTGGAACAAGGAGTAGCTGGATGTGCTCTTAGGGGTGGCATTAAACTGGCCTCAAATTTTTAGTTCTCTTTTCTTGGCCCCTGTATCCCAGTGGTTCTAAAACTTTTGTACTGGTGACCTCTTTCACATAGCAAGCCTCTGAGTGCAACCCCCCTTATAAATTAAAAACATTTTTTATACATTTAATACCATTATAAATGCTGGAGGCAAAACAGGGTTTAGGGTGGAGGCTGACAGCTTGTGACCCCCCCCCCCATGTAATAACCTCACAACCCCCTGAGGGGTCCTGACCCCCAGTTTGAGAACCCCTGCTGTATCCCATTTCAGCTATGTGGCAATATTCAGCAGTTGTGTTCTATATTGCAGTGTTTCTTTCCTTTCCCAGACTCTGTGATATTCTAGTCTGTTGCATGTAACAGAACACAAGAATAAATAACTTCCCTTGTTTAAATAAGGCTTTCCCCCACATTTCAAATTGGCTAAACACTTGATTAGAGAATGGGAAAATATAGGGGCAAGAAATGTAATGGATTGTCTATCTACAATCATTGCTATCACCTGCCTTATTTAGTTTTTCAAAAAAAGATTTACAAGAACATTAAGTTTGCATGATGAAATGTCAGGCAGTACAACCTTAACTCTGACATTTTATATGTATGCATTATTATGTGTGCATGCATTGTTATGATCCAATCTAAATATATTATCACAGACTATTATTTCTGCTGGATCAAGGCAAGAGCTGCAAAGCAGCAAGGCACATGCTTAATTTTATGCATGTGAGTAATTCTACAATTTTGTCATTCTCTAGGCGAGGGAGATCAGTATGTCAATTCATGTGCTTAAAGTTAAATACATACTTAAATGCTTTGCTGAATCACAGCCTGCATGAGGCAGGCATGCAACATTGATCTTTAAGTAATGGATTAGAACAAAAAGAGGGAAGCTCCAGTGAGAAGAATTGCTATCGGTCACCCAAAAATAAAATGAGATTTATTTTTATTAAACTAAATACTTATTTTCACAATATTAAATTATTTTTACCCTTACTGAGGGGACCTTTCCTCTTTCACTGTGCACCATTCCATCTGTGCATTAAGTGAGTTAGGTGTCTTCTGGAAACAATAGGACATGATCAATCAAAGGTTGAATCTTAATGCTCAAGGGACAGAACTGAAGCCACATTGGGAGGACTTAACTTTGTCATTTCATGAGTTTTGAGTATTTCACTTTGCAAACAATGTTCTCACAAAGCAGTGTTTTAAATTACATTTCCTATTTTACTTAAAAAGAAAATAGATAAATAAATTCCATAATTGTGATTCTGTTTACTAGGGAGCATTAGAATGCTCCCTCATGCATAGGATATGCATTCATTGAGGCAAACCAGCCTGGTAAAGGAATGTTTCAGAAAGTTATAGGCAACTAAAAACAGGAAGTTAATCATGGAAACTATAATGCTTCTTCCATTAATCTATGGGATGTTATTCAGGATAACCTTCTTTCTGTCAAGATGGTTCACCAGCAGAATAAACCCAAACCACTGGTATCTGCCCAGGATGTTTACAACATGGATGAGAGCTACAATTTTTCCAATGCTTTGTCTCAAAGTTTGAATCCGGATCTTATCCATCTTGTACTAAAAGGTTTAATGACAGGTTTCAGACTAGCAGCCGTGTTAGTCTGTATCTGTAAAAAGAAAAGGAGTACTTGTGGCACCTTAGAGACTAACAAATTTATTAGAGTATAAGCTTTCGTGAGCTACAGCTCACTTCATCGGATGCATACAGTGGAAAATATAGTGGGGAGATTTTATAAATTTTATAGATTTATAAAATCTCTCCACTATATTTTCCACTGTATGCATCCGATGAAGTGAGCTGTAGCTCACGAAAGCTTATGCTCTAATAAATTTGTTAGTCTCTAAGGTGCCACAAGTACCCCTTTTCTTTTCAAAAGGTTTAAGTAACATGTTCTCCCTCTTGAAAACTGCACTATTATAGTTATCAGTCTCAAACATTCTCCAAACTCTAATAGAAATTCAGGAGGTCCTGGCTTCTGCCCGGAAAGTATTGGCTAATAATCAACTCACAGTATTAAAGAAAAATTCTATCTCCTTCTACAGAGGAATTTAATTGGTGTCTCCCCATTCTCACAGATTCAGCCTACACACAGTAGCCTTTGGACACTAATCGGCAAATAGAGAGCTGCCTTTATTGTATCATTAAGACTTTATAGATTCCCTTTAACTTATGGGTCTTGGTCTTTGAATATTCCTTGTATGAAAAGGATGATCCTATTGCTCAATCCTAGAAACATATGCTAGTCTCTTGTGCACACTCCTATCCAAATGCATATGCACACTGCCCTCTTGTGTAAACTCACCCCCACCTTCATGCAGATACAACCACTTATGTTCACCTGTATACACATGCCCATTGCCTTCATGTGTGTGAAGATAATATTCCCTCAGGCCCACCCCACTCTCTCTCTTACCCTCCTACCCCCCACTTTTATGTATGCCCATTCTCCCCACACATACACACACCCCCGTATGCCCTAATGTATACATATGCATGCACATACGTAAGTGTATATGGTTCAATTCAATAAGATGTTGTTGCCATGACAAGCTATACAAATATTGCCAAAGAGTAAGAGAAACACAGGTGCCAATGCTGCTGAGCTGTGCTTGACACAAGAATAGAGTTTTGGTAGAGGGAGAGGGGGGAAATCTATGGAGGGTGGCAGAGAACAATTCCAAAAGCACTGTGCCACATTGTAAACCCACTTATACCAGGGTGATTCCCTGGAAGTTGATTCTACCAACTTCATAAAAAGAAAAGGAGTACTTGTGGCACCTTAGAGACTAACAAATTTATTAGAGCATAAGCTTTCGTGAGCTACAGCTCACTTCATCGGATGCATTTGGTGGAAAAAACAGAGGGGAGATTGATATACACACACACACAGAGAACATGAAACAATGGGTTTATCATACACACTGTAAGGAGAGGTTTCAGAGTAGCAGCCGTGTTAGTCTGTATTCGCAAAAAGAAAAGGAGTACTTGTGGCACCTTAGAGACTAACAAATTTATTAATTATTAATAAATTTGTTAGTCTCTAAGGTGCCACAAGTACTCCTTTTCTTTTTACTGTAAGGAGAGTGATCACTTAAGATAAGCCATCACCAGCAGCAGGGGGGGAAAGGAGGAAAACCTTTCATGGTGACAAGCAAAGTAGGCTAATTCCAGCAGTTAACAAGAATATCAGAGGAACAGTGGGGGGTGGGGTGAGAGGGAGAAATACCATGGAGAAATAGTTTTACTTTGTGTAATGACTCATCCATTCCCAGTCTCTATTAAAGCCTAAGTTAATTGTATCCAGTTTGCAAATTAATTCCAATTCAGCAGTCTCTCGTTGGAGTCTGTTTTTGAAGCTTTTTTGTTGAAGTATAGCCACTCTTAGGTCTGTGATCGAGTGACCAGAGAGATTGAAGTGTTCTCCAACTGGTTTTTGAATGTTATAATTCTTGACGTCTGATTTGTGTCCATTCATTCTTTTACGTAGAGACTGTCCAGTTTGGCCAATGTACATGGCAGAGGGGCATTGCTGGCACATGATGGCATATATCACATTGAATCATAGAATCATAGAATCATAGAATATCAGGGTTGGAAGGGACCCCAGAAGGTCATCTAGTCCAACCCCCTGCTCAAAGCAGGACCAAGTCCCAGTTAAATCATCCTAGCCAGGGCTTTGTCAAGCCTGACCTTAAAAACCTCTAAGGAAGGAGATTCTACCACCTCCCTAGGTAACGCATTCCAGTGTTTCACCACCCTCTTAGTGAAAAAGTTTTTCCTAATATCCAATCTAAACCTCCCCCATTGCAACTTGAGACCATTACTCCTCGTTCTGTCATCTGCTACCATTGAGAACAGTCTAGAGCCATCCTCTTTGAAACCCCCTTTCAGGTAGTTGAAAGCAGCTATCAAATCCCCCCTCATTCTTCTCTTCTGCAGACTAAACAATCCCAGCTCCCTCAGCCTCTCCTCATAAGTCATGTGCTCTAGACCCCTAATCATTTTTGTTGCCCTTCGCTGTACTCTTTCCAATTTATCCACATCCTTCTTGTAGTGTGGGGCCCAAAACTGGACACAGTACTCCAGATGAGGCCTCACCAGTGTCGAATAGAGGGGAACGATCACGTCCCTCGATCTGCTCGCTATGCCCCTACTTATACATCCCAAAATGCCATTGGCCTTCTTGGCAACAAGGGCACACTGCTGACTCATATCCAGCTTCTCGTCCACTGTCACCCCTAGGTCCTTTTCCGCAGAACTGCTGCCGAGCCATTCGGTCCCTAGTCTGTAGCAGTGCATTGGATTCTTCCATCCTAAGTGCAGGACCCTGCACTTATCCTTATTGAACCTCATTAGATTTCTTTTGGCCCAATCCTCCAATTTGTCTAGGTCCTTCTGTATCCTATCCCTCCCCTCCAGCGTATCTACCACTCCTCCCAGTTTAGTATCATCCGCAAATTTGCTGAGAGTGCAATCCACACCATCCTCCAGATCATTTATGAAGATATTGAACAAAACGGGCCCCAGGACCGACCCCTGGGGCACTCCACTTGACACCGGCTGCCAACTAGACATGGAGCCATTGATCACTACCCGTTGAGCCCGACAATCTAGCCAGCTTTCTACCCACCTTATAGTGCATTCATCCGGCCCATACTTCCTTAACTTGCTGACAAGAATGCTGTGGGAGACCGTGTCAAAAGCTTTGCTAAAGTCAAGAAACAATACATCCACTGCTTTCCCTTCATCCACAGAACCAGTAATCTCATCATAAAAGGCGATTAGATTAGTCAGGCATGACCTTCCCTTGGTGAATCCATGCTGACTGTTCCTGATCACTTTCCTCTCCTCTAAGTGCTTCAGGATTGATTCTTTGAGGACCTGCTCCATGATTTTTCCAGGGACTGAGGTGAGGCTGACTGGCCTGTAGTTCCCAGGATCCTCCTTCTTCCCTTTTTTAAAGATGGGCACTACATTAGCCTTTTTCCAGTCATCCGGGACTTCCCCCGTTCGCCACGAGTTTTCAAAGATAATGGCCAAGGGCTCTGCAATCACAGCCGCCAATTCCTTCAGCACTCTCGGATGCAATTCGTCCGGCCCCATGGACTTGTGCACGTCCAGCTTTTCTAAATAGTCCCTAACCACCTCTATCTCTACAGAGGGCTGGCCATCTCTTCCCCATTTTGTGATGCCCAGCACAGCAGTCTGGGAGCTGACCTTGTTAGTGAAAACAGAGGCAAAAAAAGCATTGAGTACATTAGCTTTTTCCACATCCTCTGTCACTAGCTTGCCTCCCTCATTCAGTAAGGGGCCCACACTTTCCTTGGCTTTCTTCTTGTTGCCAACATACCTGAAGAAACCCTTCTTGTTACCCTTGACATCTCTTGCTAGCTGCAGCTCCAGGTGCGATTTGGCCCTCCTGATATCTTTCCTACATGCCCGAGCAATATTTTTATACTCTTCCCTGGTCATATGTCCAACCTTCCACTTCTTGTAAGCTTCTTTTTTATGTTTAAGATCCGCTAGGATTTCACCATTAAGCCAAGCTGGTCGCCTGCCATATTTACTATTCTTTCGACTCATCGGGATGGTTTGTCCCTGTAACCTCAACAGGGATTCCTTGAAATACAGCCAGCTCTCCTGGACTCCCTTCCCTTTCATGTTAGTCCCCCAGGGGATCCTGGCCATCTGTTCCCTGAGGGAGTCAAAGTCTGCTTTCCTGAAGTCCAGGGTCCGTATCCTGCTGCTTACCTTTCTTCCCTGCGTCAGGATCCTGAACTCAACCAACTCATGGTCACTGCCTCCCAGATTCCCATCCACTTTTGCTTCCCCCACTAATTCTACCCGGTTTGTGAGCAGCAGGTCAAGAAAAGCGCTCCCCCTAGTTGGCTCCCCTAGCACTTGCACCAGGAAATTGTCCCCTACGCTTTCCAAAAACTTCCTGGATTGTCTATGCACCGCTGTATTGCTCTCCCAGCAGATATCAGGAAAATTAAAGTCACCCATGAGAATCAGGGCATGCGATCTAGTAGCTTCCGTGAGTTGCCGGAAGAAAGCCTCATCCACCTCATCCCCCTGGTCCGGTGGTCTATAGCAGACTCCCACCATGACATCACTCTTGTTGCACACACTTCTAAACTTAATCCAGAGACACTCAGGTTTTTCCACAGTTTCGTACCGGAGCTCTGAGCAGTCATACTGCTCCCTTACATACAGTGCTACTCCCCCACCTTTTCTGCCCTGCCTGTCCTTCCTGAACAGTTTATAACCATCCATGACTGTACTCCAGTCATGTGAGTTATCCCACCAAGTCTCTGTTATTCCAATCACGTCATAATTCCTTGACATCACCAGGACCTCCAGTTCTCCCTGCTTGTTTCCAAGGCTTTGTGCATTTGTATATAAGCACTTGAGATAACCTGTTGATCGCCCCTCATTCCCAGTATGAGGCAGGAGCCTTCCCTCACAGACATTCCTGCCTGTGCTTCCTCCCGGTATCCCGCTTTCCCACTTACCTCAGGGCTTTGGTCTCCTTCCCCCGGTGAACCTAGTTTAAAGCCCTCCTCACTAGGTTAGCCAGCCTGCTGGCAAAGATGTTCTTCCCTCTCTTCGTAAGATGGAGCCCGTCTCTGCCCAGCACTCCTCCTTCATGGAACACCATCCCATGGTCAAAGAATCCAAAGCCTTCTCTCTGACACCACCTGCGTAGCCATTCGTTGACCTCCACGATTCGACGGTCCCTACCCAGGCCTTTTCCTTCCACGGGGAGGATGGACGAGAACACCACTTGCGCCTCCAACTCCTTTATCCTTCTTCCCAGAGCCACGTAGTCCGCAGTGATCCGCTCAAAGTCATTCTTGGCAGTATCATTGGTGCCCACGTGGAGAAGCAGGAAGGGGTAGCGATCCGAGGGCTTGATGAGTCTCGGCAGTCTCTCCGTCACATCACGAATCTTAGCCCCTGGCAAGCAGCAGACTTCTCGGTTTTCCCGGTCAGGGCGGCAGATAGATGACTCAGTCCCCCGGAGGAGAGAGTCCCCGACCACCACCACCCGCCTTCTCCTCTCGGGAGTGGTGGTCGTGGAACCCCCAACCTCAGGACATCGCATCTCATGCCTCCCAACCAGCGGAGTCTCCTTCTGCTTTCTCCCCCCAGACATATCATCTGGTCCACTCTCCGCAATGGTACCTGTGGAGAGAACATGAAAGCGGTTAGTTACCTGTGTCTGTGTTACTGGAACCCGGACATTCCGCTTACCTCTTCTGGAGGTCACATGTTGCCAAGCTTCTTCACTGGCCTCTTGGCTCCTCTGTGCAACCTGCTCTATATCTTTAGAGCTTTGTGCCCCTAGAAGCCTATCCTGAGTTTGGTCCAGAAAATCCTCAGTCTCTCGTATACAACGCAGGGTCGTTACCTGTTGCTCCAGACCTTCAATCTTCTCTTCCAATATGGAGACCAGCTTGCACTTTGTACAGACAAAGTCGCTTCTGTCCTGTGGAAGAAAGACAAACATGGCACATCCAGTGCAGGTCACAACAGCTGAACCCCCCCCTTCCATATCACCTACCTACTATGAGCTTCCTCAGAGACGTTGGCAAGATGTAAGCCTCACTGGGCTCACTCCAGGCGAACTCCCAGGCAAACTCCTGCTGTGAGCTGCTCTGCTGTCCCCGCTGCTCAGCTGGTTCGCTGCCGCTCAGCTGGTTCTTGAGGCTCATTGGTAGATGCGCAGGTGCTGAAGTGAAGAAACAGATTGACAGAGCCAGAAGAGTACCCAGAAGTCACCTACTACAGGACAGGCCCAACAAAGAAAACAACAGAACGCCACTAGCCATCACCTTCAGCCCCCAACTAAAACCTCTCCAACGCATCATCAAGGATCTACAACCTATCCTGAAGGACGACCCATCACTCTCACAGATCTTGGGAGACAGACCAGTCCTTGCTTACAGACAGCCCCCCAATCTGAAGCAAATACTCACCAGCAAGCACACACCACACAACAGAACCACTAACCCAGGAACCTATCCTTGCAACAAAGCCCGTTGCCAACTCTGTCCACATATCTATTCAGGGGATACCATCATAGGGCCTAATCACATCAGCCACACTATCAGAGGCTCCTTCACCTGCGCATCTACCAATGTGATATATGCCATCATGTGCCAGCAATGCCCCTCTGCCATGTACATTGGCCAAACTGGACAGTCTCTACGTAAAAGAATGAATGGACACAAATCAGACGTCAAGAATTATAACATTCAAAAACCAGTTGGAGATCAAAACCAGTTGTGATCTCTGGTCACTCGATCACAGACCTAAGAGTGGCTATATTTCAACAAAAAAGCTTCAAAAACAGACTCCAATGAGAGACTGCTGAATTGGAATTAATTTGCAAACTGGATACAATTAACTTAGGCTTGAATAGAGACTGGGAATGGATGAGTCATTACACAAAGTAAAACTATTTCCCCATGGTATTTCTCCCTCCCACCCCACCCCCCACTGTTCCTCTGATATTCTTGTTAACTGCTGGAATTAGCCTACCTTGCTTGTCACCATGAAAGGTTTTCCTCCTTTCCCCCCCCTGCTGCTGGTGATGGCTTATCTTAAGTGATCACTCTCCTTACAGTGTGTATGATAAACCCATTGTTTCATGTTCTCTGTGTGTGTGTATATAAATCTCTCCTCTGTTTTTTCCACCAAATGCATCCGATGAAGTGAGCTGTAGCTCACGAAAGCTTATGCTCTAATAAATTTGTTAGTCTCTAAGGTGCCACAAGTACTCCTTTTCCTTTTGCGAATACAGACTAACACGGCTGCTACTCTGAAACCTACCAACTTCATGGCTCCTTTATGCCTCTGGAATGATGGAAAGGGGCTGGAGCTTAATGCATCATCAGCCCCAGAATTTTCAGGTCTCCGTCAGTCGTACTGAGATCCAGGAAGTGGGCGGGCGAAGCCCGTCCACTGCTAAAGGATCCCCCCCCCAGCCTAAGAAGGGGATCCACAGGACCTGGAAAGCCAAATAATTACAGGGGACAACTAATGAACAACAGGGACAGGGGTGCAGTTAAAGGGTCAAACGAAGGGAACCGGATGGGGACACCGAGCAGAGAACCCCAGACAGCACCCACTGCTCCTTGAAGATGTCAAGGGAGTCAGTGGATGCCGCCCAGAGGAACTCTGCCCGGAGGCGTGAACCGACGGAGGATCGGAAATAGGCCCCACAGTCACAGGAGACTCTATCAGCCAACCTTCTCACCCTGGTTTTATAGATAGCCACTTTAGCCAGGGCCAGGAGAAGGTTGACCAGGAGGTCCCATGACTTGGTGGGGCCACGGACAGGGAGTGCATAGATAAGAAGGTGAGGGGAAAAGTGCAACCAAAATCTTAACAAAATATTCGTGAGGAGCCGGAATAGGGGCTGCAGCCTGGTGCAGTCTAGGTAGACGTGCGCCAGGGTTTCCCTCATGCTGCAAAAGGGGCAGGTGTCCGGGATGGGGTGAACCGTGCCAAGTAAACGCCCATGCTCACGGCCCTGGTGGGTCTCAGGACCAAGGTGGAATAGAGGCCGGCCCACCGGGGCTCCTCACCCTCTAGGGGTGGCAGGAGGTCCCGTCACTTTGTGTCAGGGCAGGACACGAGGGTGAGGACGTGAAGGGTGTGGAGCATGAGCGTGTATAGATGTTTCTTGGCGCGGTCTGAAAACGGACCGGCTGCCGCTCGTGTAGCTGGCTCACGGTGAAGGGGCGGGGGGCCGGTCGGGTCCATGGAGCAGGGGCCTGATGAAAAGGTCCGGAGGGCCTGGCGTGGAGGGTGGGCAGGGCCACCCTCCCTTAGGACCCGGTCAAGGTAAACCCGATCAGCGGGCGGCAAAGCGGCCCTCACCTCCTGCAGTACGCGCAGGGGAGTACGAGGTCTGGAGAGCCCCATGCACAGAGCGAGCGTCAGGGGATCCAGCCAGTCTCCTCGGTCGTAGTCCAGGAGGTCTCCGACTCTGGTGACTTCTGCCAGGACCAACCTCCGGCGCGCCGCAGGGAACTCCACCACCTGCACACGGAGCTGGGGGTTGTGTAGCAGAGGCTCCTCAAGGAGATCTTCCCCCACGGAGGCCGCCACAGATCTGGTCACTGTGAACAGTTTCCAGGTCTGGAGGAGGTCCTGGTAGAAGACCGGCAGCTCAGAGAGGTCTCGCGGAAGACCTCTTGGATGGAGATAAAGGAGCTGCCGGTCATATCGGAGCCCCCGGAGGCGGTGCAGGAAGGCGTGTGCCAATACGCTCCACGCCGGACTACCTGCACCATAAAGGAGCCTCTGCAGGGCCTGGAGGCGGAAGACGCGGACCTGAGTGTGAAGACGCTTCAGGCCCTGCCCTCCCTCCTCCAGGGGTAGATGGAGGACCCCTGCAGAGACCCAGTGCAATCCTGACAGAAGAACTCCAGAATCAACATCCAGAGGTTGGCCAGGAAATCCGGGGCCGGGACCAGGGTGTTGAGCCGGTATCAGAGCATGGACAGGACTGGTTGATTAAGCACCAGTGCCCTCCCTCGCAGGGAGAAACACTGGAGTAGTCCTGTCCATCTCCGGAGCTGCTCTACCACCCTGCCCTCTAAACCATGCCAGTTCTCCGGCAGAGACGGATGCGTGGCAGAAAGGTAAATGCCGAGATAGAGCAGCGGACCTGCACTCCACCAGATGGCCTGAAGCGCGGGTGGAAGGGAGCTCGCCTGCCACCCATCCCCGACCACCAGGCCAGAGCTCTTGACCCAGTTGAAGGAGGCCGCCGAGTAAACGGCCTGGCAAGCCTCCACCCGCACCAAGTCACCCGGATCCTGGACCATGAGGAGCACGTCATCGGCGTATGCCAACAGGACCAGCCACAGCTCCGGCTTCTGCAGCACCAACCCCGTCAACCTCCTGCAGAGGAGACAGAGGAAGGGCTCGATCACCAGAGCATACAGCTGGTCCGAGAGGGGACACCACTGCCGTACTCCTTGCCTGAAGCTGACTGGTTCGGTCAGGGTCCAGTTGAGCCTGACCAGACACTCTGTGGAGGTGTACAGCACCTGGAGAAAACCCATAAACTGGGGTCCGAAGCCAAACGCTTGCAGAGTGCTCAGGAGATACCCGTGATCCACCCTGTCGAACGCCTTCTCCTGATCCAGGGATAGGAGGGCGAACAACAGACCGTCCCTACACCCGAGTTCCAAGAGGTCCCGGACCAGATACAGGTTGTCAAAGATGGTGTGGCCCAGGACAGTGTAGGTGTGGTCTGGGTGGATCACATCCGCCAGCACGGACCCTAGCCGCAGCGAGATGGCTTTCACTATGAACTTGTGGTCTCCGTCAGTGGTAGGTAGGTACAAAATGCCCAGGATATGTTCAGAGCTTGATCCCTTGTGTCATTCTAGTCCATTTCTGATCTGGTGGCATGTGGCTCCATAGCATGATGTGGACTCTGCCAGTTCTCTCTCCATCTCTCAGGGACAGGCACTATTTTTTTTCCTCCTTGCTTTGTTGATTAAAAGTCTTTCAGGATTCCTGATAGCTTGAGGAAATCTCTTTCTTGGACTTATTCCTACTTCAGACATTAGAATAGGAAGAGTGTCCCCCCACATCTCTCTGCTTAGTCTATCCCATGGCAGCACAATTGCTCCTCCCTAGGTTTAGACGGTTCTGTAACTATCCATTTCCACCTCCAGTTTGTAGCACTGACTCTGACTTTGAAAAGCATCTGCCTAAGTTTTGAGCATTTTACTCTGGTAAGATATCAGCTAGTATGCTTGTTCTGGGAAGGGAACTTGTAGCAGTTGTTTCTGGTTTTGATTTGTTCTTTTCATAGACTTTTTTTAGGTTTTAGGTGCTGGCCTAACATCTTGAGCACCTTTTGGTTCCGAGTGGGGTTATTTGCATGACTGGTGAGGAAGGCTACAGTTTTTGAGTCCAGGAAGTGATGATATATGATAATGGATCATGCTTTACTCTGGATTTAGTTTTTGATACCCTAGTGCTTGTTTGCTTTCTTTTTGGGGGAGGTGTGTACACACAGGGAGTGGGGGGCATCTCCTGTTTTGGTTGAGAAGGCACAAGAAGTTGAATGCTGTTTTCTGGCTGCTGATTAGCAGGGGAACTGGGCTATTTCTGTTGGTACTAAAGTTCCTGTGCCTGGAGGATATGTTTGTGAAACTCCAGATGTTGGGATTCTACTGGGTTTTCAGTCCAGGCTGTAATCAGCTATTAAAGTTAAGCCCCAGACTTCATTTCCATACAGCAGAATGGCTTGGGTTATGCTTGCAAATACTTTTAAGCAGTAATTTTATTAAACATTATTTCTATTTAATTATTTCTTTCTGGCATAATAGGAGCACAGAGTTTTTTCAGTCACTCTGAAGCTCCTTGATGCATTTCCTAGGGGTCTGAAGTCTTTATAATTTAGCAAATGTTCAATTTCTATGTGTCTGTAATACCATTTTACTCTGTCTTGAATCTTTTTCTAAAAACATAATGATTTTCATTTTCTCTAGGTTGATCTGTAGGGCTCATGTATTGCAGAAGATTCCTAGCAGGTGTATCAGTCTTAGTGCATAAATTATATAACATGACTAGAGCATTGCCCTACAGCAAGAAATTATTAGTGAATTATTTTATGGGAGTGCAGAGCTTGGAGATTGTTACAGTACAGCCAACAGATCTATTATATAAATGTTGAAGAGGGTCCAGTTGATGTTACATCTCTGTTCTACTCCCTTTCTTTCTGGAATGCTTTCCCTTTAATGGACTGGTGCATGGATTTAATGATGGCATGGGGTTTTCCATATTTCCAGTCTGTAGCAATTTAAGATTCAGTTCTGGGTACCAGGCTGAGTCAAAAGCTTTTTAAAACCAATTAAGCAGCCAAATACCTTCCATTTTTTAGTTATCTTACATGTTTTTATTGAGAGTCAGAACTGTAAATGTGGTTGGTGATTCATTTCTCAGGGAGGAATCTAATTTGATTTTTCTGTACTATGTTGTTAACGGGCAAGTATCATATTATCTTGTTAGTGACTTTGCTGATTTGCTGCTAATACATACATCTCTGTATACATCTGGGTTGATAACAACTCAGCTGATGAATGGCATAACACCCACTGACTTAACATAGTTCAGGTGACTCAGCCTATGCTACTTCCCTTGTCAATGTCCAATGCTTGGATCTGCCTTTCTGGCAGCATCATCTCACTCTTGCAAGTGACTAAAAGGAGGCACAAGTTATGACAAGATGGATCTTCTTCTATTTCTCTCCTCTTCATTTTTCATGGTGTCACTCTTCTCATTCCAAATGCAATGGGAAATATGGAAAAGATGTGAAGGGGAAGAATCAGCTTTAAATCTTCTCTGTAACTTCTGAGTCACTTTAATATATATAAATGCATCCGATGAAGTGAGCTGTAGCTCACGAAAGCTTATGCTCTAATAAATTTGTTAGTCTCTAAGGTGCCACGGGTACTCCTTTTCTTTTTGCGAATACAGACTAACACGGCTGCTACTCTGAAACCTGTCTTTAATATATTTCTGTCCCTGATTGTGTCAATTGCTTCAATCTCTCACATTTCCCGTGCAAATACTTTCCAGGAAAAGGGTCCAAAGTTTCCCTATTCCCTTCCTAGTTTCTCAAATGTCCTCCTATCCCATCCTTTTTGAAAATACAGAAAAGGGAGAGCCTTGTGTATTCAAAAAGATCTTAGGAAATGTAGCAGTAGCAGTCTAAGCTTATATTTCAGAGGCCTGTCAATGCTGCTTCTGGCTTGGTATCCATGGAAACCCATTCTCCTATCCCAATGCACGAATTAATTGGGGGCCCCACCCCATCATTGATCAGAGAATCACTATGATATAATAAAGTCAGCCTGATGTGATCTCAACTTCACTCTCTTTTATATAGCAGTTTAAGAACAATTGCTACAGAAAGAAAGGTTTATTTCCACAGAGTTAAACAGAAGAAAATGGAAATCCAGCTCATTCCCTCAGAAAAAAACGAGGGGCCCAATCTTGGCAAGAGACCCACTGACTTCAACAGGAATTTTGCCTGAGTGTGGCCGGCCGGAGTTGGCCCACAGATAGCTGTGCTTTGTGCATCTCTTTTTCTCTCTCCCTCTCTTTTCACATACGGCTCTGCTATTAATGCAACTACCCACATCAGGAACTGAAACTATTGTATTGGAAGAGAAGAGAGAGTTCCATACAGCTATAAAAAAGCAAACAAATGATACAGAGGCCTAATTCCTTCCATGCAATCAGTTCCCACCCCAGGAAACGATCTTCAGAGAGAGAGGAGGCAGAAAGGACAATTAATTCCACAGGTTGTTTCCAGACTTCTCTTTGGAAGGATTGTCACTAATTACAAAACAGACACTTTGTATCCTCACTGGCTCTGCTGCTGGGGGCACTTCCCTCCTCTCTACAGTGACCTCAGTCACCTTTCCACTTTTCTGTCTCCTCATTCCTCCTTTCATCTCCCTGTCACTGCTCCATTCTTTTTAAATTTCTCCATCTCTTTATTTCCTTCTTATCCTCCAATTTACCCCCTTTTCCAGTCTCTCTCTCTCTCTTTCCCCTTTGCTTGGCTACCAATTTCTCTGTCTTTATTTTCCTCAGCATCTGAGGAACTGGTTCTTTTGTAACCATGACAACACCAGGATGACATCTTCAAAAGATCTCACCATTACCCTGAGGAACTAGATTTCATTAAATGCCAATGACACTTTTGAAGTAAAGTTTAATGTTTTCTATATAAAACCAAGAGTGGGGTTTTCTCTTGACTGTATGACTTCCCTTGGCTCAGGTAGTGTCAACAGTACTCATAGGTGGTCTGTACATATGGGCAGAATAACTGGGATTTGTAAAAGAAAGTTACTTGCCAAAGTACTGGGTTCTTTTAGATAATTGCCTGTGCTCATCCTCACTGTGATTGACAGGTGGTACCCACACTCAGAGGAGAAGGGACTAAGGAGTTTTACTTCAACAAAGATGGCAGGAGTGCTGTCAAAAACTGATCACACAATCCAGAGGTTAAACCCAGGTCATGATGCTGTGTGAAGGTCTAGACAGAAATTCAGGTAGCAGGCTTGCATATCATTATTATGGGAACAATTCTGAGAGATGCAAAAGAGGTCACCTTACCTCTGGTCTTATACCACATGGTTCTGGGATCCCTGATAGCTGATAGAACACATGCATGCAGCATGTGACCTTCTTGGACAGTCTATGAGAGGAGACTCACTGACCCCTAATACAACAGATAGTGTGAGCAATTTTCAGAATAGCTTAGTTCTCTTCTGATAATAACTCTTAAGATCTAGGCAGTGCAATCTCCTCAGGCAGCAATTGAGGTTTAGGGAAAATACAGATAAGTTAAAAGATTAATTTTGAAAGTCAGAAACCCTATTAGCAAAATACTTCAGCTGAAGATGAAGGTTCACCTTAGCCCCAGTGAAAAACTATACAGGGTAGGCTCACTGTAAGTCTCTGTATCTCACAGATAACTGATGAGATAACCATAAAGAACACAGTTCTTCCTGTACAGAGAACAAACAGATAATGACTCAAACAGTGTTCCTTTAGTTTGATGAACACCATATTTAAGTCCAGAATGGGAGTAGCTCCCAGCTCAGAGGAAAGATATGAGAGTGACTCTTGCTACATTTTGTCACCCTATGACGACAAGATTCTTGGAGTCCTGAAGTGAATGGTGAAAGGACAAGATTGCAACCAGATGAACCATTACACAGCTGAGAGAGAGAATGGATTGCTTGAGATGAAAGCATGGTGAGGATCAGGTCCCTTCTGTCTTGCCCAAAAGGAGAAAAGAAACCCACTGGAAACCCTGTGTCTGCAATACTGTGGACAAATGCATGATGTGCACAAGAGCTCAGTAATAGCAGCGGCTGAGAAGAATTGGGGCAATTACCCCAGCTAATCAATAAACAGAAGACAGCACTCAATTTCTTGTGCCACCTCAACCACAGCAGCAAACACTACTCAGTACTACAGCGTCCTAAATGTTCAAAAACTACATCCAAATGATGGCACAATCCAGTCCAACATATCATTGTGACGGGTTCCTCCCGACCCCTTCCAGGGTGCCACCTGATGTACTGGGGTACCACTGAGCCCACCTGTTCCACCAGCCTAGGCTCCCTCACCCTGCTGAGCCATGCCCACAAGCTTCCTCCAGCACACACACAGGTAGAGACCCGCCCAGCTGCAGAAAGACACAGAAAGTGAAATCAGGACTGCATGGGAAGACTCAGCTAGGAATTGCCCAGCACTCAAGTGCACACCCCATTTGGGATGCAAACCCAAAATTATATTGTCTTGTGCTGCACAGAGAACTGTACAGCATAAGTGGTGGAAGATATGCACAGCTTTTTGCCCCCAGCTATGAATTCCACAAACTGATTTTAGAGAAAAACAAGTTTATTAACTACACAAGACAGATTTAATTTCTCACCCTAAATGTTGTTTTAGGCATTTCTTTCCCAGACCAGACACTTTTTCCAGCCTGGACTCAGCTCTTCTCTCCCCCCACCCCCTTTGTCTTTGTTTCTTAGATGTTTCCAGTAGTCATCCTGAGCAGGGATGCAGTGATGAATGAACCCTGATTGAGCCCTGGTCTACACTGTGGGGTTAGGTCGAATTTAGCCACGTTAGGTCGATTTAAAAATGACTGCGTCCACACAACCAACCCCATTCCGTCAACCTAAAGGGCTCTTAAAATCAACTTCTGTACTCCTACCCGATGAGAGGAGTATGCTAAAATCGATCTTGCTGGGTCAAATTTGGGGTAGTGAAGACACAAATCGACAGTATTGGCCTCCAGGAGCTATCCCAGAGTACTCCATTTTGACTGCTCTGAACAGCACTTTGAACTCCGATGGCACTAGCAGGGCACACAGGAAAAGCCCCAGGAACTTTTGACTTTAATTTGCTTTTTGGTCAGCGTGGCAAACTCAGCAGCACAGGTGACCATGCAGTCCCCTGAGAATCGTAGAGCATAGAATGTTTCTACGCTCCCCCTATTATCTCCATCTCTGAGGTTATCGCAGATTAGAAGGTGAAAAAAAACGCACTCGTGATAACATGTTTTCCAAGCTCATGGAGTCCTTCTGCACTGATAGGACAAAGCTTATTGCATGGAGGCATTCAGTGACTGAGACCAGGAAAGAATTAAGTGAGCGCGAAGAGCGGAGGTAGGACGCGATGCTGAGGCTAATGGGGGAGCAAACGGACATGATGAAGCGTCTGAGCTGCAGGAAAGCCAACAAAAGCACAGCCCCCTGCTGTATCCACTGTATAACCGCCTACTCTCTTTCCCATGTCCCATAGCCTCCTCACCCAGATGCCCAAGAATGCGGAGAGGATGGGGAAGGCTCCGGGCACCCAGCCACTCCACTCCAGAGGATGGCCCAAGTAACAGAAGGCTGTCATTCAAACAGTTTGATTTTTAATGTGGCCACAATAAGCAATGTGACCTTGTCCTTCCCTCCTCCCCGACCCCACCCGGGCTACTTTGTCCATTATCTCTCTTTTTTTTTTAATTAATAAAGAAAGAATGCATGGTTTCAAAACAATAGTTACTTTATTTCTAAGGGGGGAGGATGGTTGGCTTACAGGGAATTAAAATCAACAAAGGGGGTGGGTTTGCATCAAAGAAAAACACACAACTGTCACACCGAAGCCTGGCCAGTCATGAAACTGGTTTTCAAAGCCTCTCTGATGTGCAGCGCACCTTGCTGTGCTCTTCTAATCGCCCTGGTATCTGGCTGCTCAAAATCAGATGCCAGGCAATTTGCCTCAACCTCCCACCCCGCCATAAACGTCTCCCCCTTACTCTCACAGATATTATGGAGCACACAGCAAGCAGCAATAACCATAGGTTTCAGAGTAGCAGCTGTGTTAGTCTGTATTCGCAAAAAGAAAAGGAGTACTTGTGGCACCTTAGAGACTAACAAATTTATTTGAGCATAAGCTTTCGTGAGCTTCAGCTCACTTCATCAGATGCATTCAGTGGAAAATACAGAGGGGAGATTTATATACACACACAGAGAACATGAAACAATGGGTTTTATCATACACACTGTAAGGAGAGTGATCACTTAAGATGAGCCATCACCAGCAGGAAGTGGGGGGGGCGGGAGGAGGAAAACCTTTTGTGGTGATAATCAAGGTGGGCCATTTCCAGCAGTTAACAAGAACGTCTGAGGAACAGTGGGGGGTGGGGTGGGGGGGAGAAATAACATGGGGAAATAGTTTTACTTTGTGTAATGACCCATCCACTCCCAGTCTTTATTCAAGCCTAAGTTAATTGTATCCAGTTTGCAAATTAATTCCAATTCAGCAGTCTCTCATTGGAGTCTGTTTTTGAAGGTTTTTTGTTGAAGGATAGCCACTCTCAGGTCTGTAATCGAGTGACCAGAGAGATTGAAGTGTTCTCCAACTGGTTTTTGAATTCTTATAATTCTTGACGTCTGATTTGTGTCCATTTATTCTTTTACGTAGAGACTGTCTGGTGTGGCCAATGTACATGGCAGAGGGGCATTGCTGGCACATGATGGCATATATTACATTAGTAGATGCGCAGGTGAACGAGCCTCTGATAGTGTGGCTGATGTGATTCTTACAACTACAATACCCACCTGCTGAAGTGAAGAAACAGATTGACAGAGCCAGAAGAGTACCCAGAAGTCACCTATTCCAGGACAGGCCCAACAAAGAAAACAACAGAACGCCACTAGCCATCACCTTCAGCCCCCAACTAAAACCTCTCCAACGCATCATCCAGGATCTACAACCTATCCTGAAGGATGACCCATCACTCTCACAGATCTTGGGAGACAGGCCAGTCCTTGCTTACAGACAGCCCCCCAACCTGAAGCAAATACTCACCAGCAACCACACACCACACAACAGAACCACTAATCCAGGAACCTATCCTTGCAACAAATGGCGTTGCCAACTCTGACCACATATCTATTCAGGGGACACCATCATAGGGCCTAATCATAGAATCATAGAATATCAGGGTTGGAAGGGACCCCAGAAGGTCATCTAGTCCAACCCCCTGCTCAAAGCAGGACCAAGTCCCAGTTAAATCATCCCAGCCAGGGCTTTGTCAAGCCTGACCTTAAAAACCTCTAAGGAAGGAGATTCTACCACCTCCCTAGGTAACGCATTCCAGTGTTTCACCACCCTCTTAGTGAAAAAGTTTTTCCTAATATCCAATCTAAACCTCCCCCATTGCAACTTGAGACCATTACTCCTCGTTCTGTCATCTGCTACCATTGAGAACAGTATAGAGCCATCCTCTTTGAAACCCCCTTTCAGGTAGTTGAAAGCAGCTATCAAATCCCCCCTCATTCTTCTCTTCTGCAGACTAAACAATCCCAGCTCCCTCAGCCTCTCCTCATAAGTCATGTGCTCTAGACCCCTAATCATTTTTGTTGCCCTTCGCTGTACTCTTTCCAATTTATCCACATCCTTCTTGTAGTGTGGGGCCCAAAACTGGACACAGTACTCCAGATGAGGCCTCACCAGTGTCGAATAGAGGGGAACGATCACGTCCCTCGATCTGCTCGCTATGCCCCTACTTATACATCCCAAAATGCCATTGGCCTTCTTGGCAACAAGGGCACACTGCTGACTCATATCCAGCTTCTCGTCCACTGTCACCCCTAGGTCCTTTTCCGCAGAACTGCTGCCGAGCCATTCGGTCCCTAGTCTGTAGCGGTGCATTGGATTCTTCCATCCTAAGTGCAGGACCCTGCACTTATCCTTATTGAACCTCATTAGATTTCTTTTGGCCCAATCCTCCAATTTGTCTAGGTCCTTCTGTATCCTATCCCTCCCCTCCAGCGTATCTACCACTCCTCCCAGTTTAGTATCATCCGCAAATTTGCTGAGAGTGCAATCCACACCATCCTCCAGATCATTTATGAAGATATTGAACAAAACGGGCCCCAGGACCGACCCCTGGGGCACTCCACTTGACACCGGCTGCCAACTAGACATGGAGCCATTGATCACTACCCGTTGAGCCCGACAATCTAGCCAGCTTTCTACCCACCTTATAGTGCATTCATCCAGCCCATACTTCCTTAACTTGCTGACAAGAATGCTGTGGGAGACCGTGTCAAAAGCTTTGCTAAAGTCAAGAAACAATACATCCACTGCTTTCCCTTCATCCACAGAACCAGTAATCTCATCATAAAAGGCGATTAGATTAGTCAGGCATGACCTTCCCTTGGTGAATCCATGCTGACTGTTCCTGATCACTTTCCTCTCCTCTAAGTGCTTCAGGATTGATTCTTTGAGGACCTGCTCCATGATTTTTCCAGGGACTGAGGTGAGGCTGACCGGCCTGTAGTTCCCAGGATCCTCCTTCTTCCCTTTTTTAAAGATGGGCACTACATTAGCCTTTTTCCAGTCATCCGGGACTTCCCCCGTTCGCCACGAGTTTTCAAAGATAATGGCCAAGGGCTCTGCAATCACAGCCGCCAATTCCTTCAGCACTCTCGGATGCAATTCGTCCGGCCCCATGGACTTGTGCACGTCCAGCTTTTCTAAATAGTCCCTAACCACCTCTATCTGTACAGAGGGCTGGCCATCTCTTCCCCGTTTTGTGTTGCCCAGCACAGCAGTCTGGGAGCTGACCTTGTTAGTGAAAACAGAGGCAAAAAAAGCATTGAGTACATTAGCTTTTTCCACATCCTCTGTCACTAGCTTGCCTCCCTCATTCAGTAAGGGGCCCACACTTTCCTTGGCTTTCTTCTTGTTGCCAACATACCTGAAGAAACCCTTCTTGTTACTCTTGACATCTCTTGCTAGCTGCAGCTCCAGGTGCGATTTGGCCCTCCTGATATCTTTCCTACATGCCCGAGCAATATTTTTATACTCTTCCCTGGTCATATGTCCAACCTTCCACTTCTTGTAAGCTTCTTTTTTATGTTTAAGATCCGCTAGGATTTCACCATTAAGCCAAGCTGGTCGCCTGCCATATTTACTATTCTTTCGACTCATCGGGATGGTTTGTCCCTGTAACCTCAACAGGGATTCCTTGAAATACAGCCAGCTCTCCTGGACTCCCTTCCCTTTCATGTTAGTCCCCCAGGGGATCCTGGCCATCTGTTCCCTGAGGGAGTCAAAGTCTGCTTTCCTGAAGTCCAGGGTCCGTATCCTGCTGCTTACCTTTCTTCCCTGCGTCAGGATCCTGAACTCAACCAACTCATGGTCACTGCCTCCCAGATTCCCATCCACTTTTGCTTCCCCCACTAATTCTACCCGGTTTGTGAGCAGCAGGTCAAGAAAAGCGCTCCCCCTAGTTGGCTCCCCTAGCACTTGCACCAGGAAATTGTCCCCTACGCTTTCCAAAAACTTCCTGGATTGTCTATGCACCGCTGTATTGCTCTCCCAGCAGATATCAGGAAAATTAAAGTCACCCATGAGAATCAGGGCATGCGATCTAGTAGCTTCCGTGAGTTGCCGGAAGAAAGCCTCATCCACCTCATCCCCCTGGTCCGGTGGTCTATAGCAGACTCCCACCATGACATCACTCTTGTTGCACACACTTCTAAACTTAATCCAGAGACACTCAGGTTTTTCCACAGTTTCGTACCGGAGCTCTGAGCAGTCATACTGCTCCCTTACATACAGTGCTACTCCCCCACCTTTTCTGCCCTGCCTGTCCTTCCTGAACAGTTTATAACCATCCATGACTGTACTCCAGTCATGTGAGTTATCCCACCAAGTCTCTGTTATTCCAATCACGTCATAATTCCTTGACATCACCAGGACCTCCAGTTCTCCCTGCTTGTTTCCAAGGCTTTGTGCATTTGTATATAAGCACTTGAGATAACCTGTTGATCGCCCCTCATTCCCAGTATGAGGCAGGAGCCCTCCCCTCACAGACCTTCCTGCCTGTGCTTCCTCCCGGTATCCCGCTTTCCCACTTACCTCACATCAGCCACACTATCAGAGGCTCGTTCACCTGCGCATCTACCAATGTGATATATGCCATCATGTGCCAGCACTGCCCCTCTACCATGTACATTGGTCAAACTGGACAGTCTCTACGTAAAAGAATAAATGGACACAAATCAGACGTCAAGAATTATAACATTCAAAAACCAGTTGGAGAACACTTCATTCTCTCCGGTCAGTCGATTACAGACCTGAGTTGCAATACTTCAACAAAAAAACAGACTCCAATGAGAGACTGCTGAATTGGAATTAATTTGCAAACTGGATACAATTAACTTAGGCTTGAATAAAGACTGGAAATGGATGGGTCATTACACAAAGTAAAACTATTTCCCCATGTTATTTCTCCCCCCCCACCCCACCCCCCACTGTTCCTCAGACGTTCTTGTTAACTGCTGGAAATGGCCCACCTTGATTATCACCACAAAAGGTTTTCCTCCTTCCCCCACTTCTTGCTGGTAATAGCTCATCTTAAATGATCACTCTCCTTACAGTGTGTATGATAAAACCCATTGTTTCATGTTCTCTGTGTGTGTATAAAATCTCCCCACTGTATTTTCCACTGAATGTATCCGATGAAGTGAGCTGTAGCAATAACAATGGGAATGTTGGTTGCACTGAGGTCTGACCAACAGCACCAGTGAGCTTTTAAACATCCAAAGGCACATTCTACCATCATTCTACACTTGCTCAGCCTATAGTTGAACTGCTCCTTACTACTTTCCAGGCTTCATGAGCCATGGGAACAAGGGGTAGGCTGGGATAGGTGCAACTGCGCAGTGCTGCCAGCTGGGAGAGCAGCCTGAGGCAGAAGCCTCCAGCTTGCAGGAGAGCAGAGTTGCAGCGAAAGCAGTGGAGCCATACACCATGCCCTGGAGGTTGCTAGGAGCCGGGAAGGGAAGACGTTCCCAGAACCCCTGGCCAAGCTACATGTCCGACGAGGATGGCTAGCAGTCCTATTGCACTGTCTTCTGCGAAGGCATCCAAGAGCTGCTGCTGTATAGCAATGTCAGGTGCTACAGGTGCTTCTGTGTCGAATGCTTGGAGGTCCTGGTAGGGCAAGGTACCTTGGCCAAGGCAAAAGAGCAAGAGCCCTGGAGCTGTTACATGTGTCAACCACAGAAGTGCTATGGATTGTTACAGCGCCGATAGGACTGGAATGTACAGCTGCAAGACTTCTTCACCAGCGACAAAGGAAAGAAATATGATGCACCTAAAATCTAAAAAGGCCCGCACATTTCCCAGAGTCACTACCCTTGATAACAGAATGTCAAGGATTGCATTGGCTACTTGGATCACAGCATCCCCCACAGTAGACTTGCCCACAACAGCAGCAGTGACAGTGAGCCGAGTGGGCTCCATGCTTGCCGTGGTATGGCGTCTGCACTGGTAACCCAGGAAAAAAGGCACAAAATGATTGTCTGCAGTCTCTTTCACAGAGGGAGGGGTGACTGACAGGTACCCTAAACCACCCGCAACAATAGATTTGCCCCATCAGGCATCGGGAGCTTAACCCAGAATTCCAATGGACAGTGGAGACTGTGGGAACTGTGGGATAGCTACCCACAGTGCACCTCTCCATAAGTCGATGCTAGCCACGATAGAGAGGACACACTCCGCTGACTTAATGCACTTAGTGTGGACATATGCAATTGACTGTATAAAATCGAATTCTAAAAATCGACTTCTATAAAATCGACCTAATTTCGTAGTGTAGACATACCCTACATCACTCCCCTGCCTTAAATAGGTTTTACATATGGCTGGAACCCTTTGTTTCCCTGTGTGGTTCTCCCCCAGACTCCTCAGTGGAAAAATACTGGTATTCTATCATGGAATCCAGTACCAGGTGATGTAATCACATGATCCAGCGGTGCCAAAGCAGCCATGAGTCAAAGGTTGTTTGTAGCATCCCAGGAAGCTTCTCAGGAAGGTGGGAGATTAGCATCTTCAAAGTCCTATTGTTCTCCCTAATGGCCCATGCAGACTGACTGCACTCTGTCTAATGGGCATTCCTCAGATACAAACACTTTTGTAATTGATACATAGTTAATAGTCCTAACTTGAGATACAGAAATGATACACACATACACATAGCATAATCATATTCAGCAAATCACCACTTTCCCAATGATATCTCACTAGACCCATCTTGCATAAAATACATCTTAGTTATACCATATTCATATCATAAGCATATCTCTATGACGGATATGGGGTGCAGTGTCACAATATTCACTTCCTAGGCTCAAAAATACTAACCTAACAACCAGTAGATCAAACAACCCCGCCCACAACTCAAGAGTGCCTATAATGCTCGAACCGCACCTAAGGGCTTGTCTACACTTACATTTTATAGCGCTCTAACTTGCTGGCCAGGGGGGTGAAAAATCCCCCCTCCCCACCAAGCGCAGCAAGTCTGAGTGCTTTAAAGTGCTAGTGTAGACAGACTCCGAGCGCTGGGAGCTAATCCACTTGTGGAGGTGGATTACCAGGAGTGCTGGGAGAGCTCTCTCCCAGTGCTTGCATGTAACCACACTCACACTTCAAAGCGCTGCCACAGGAGTGTTCCCGCAGCAGCGCTTTGAAGTTTCCAGTGTAGCCATGCCCTAAGCAACTATCTATATCTATTTATATAACACACACACACACAAAATTACTGGGAAGACCAAAGATAGCTACAGATTCATTAGGGTGGGGAAGGTGAGGGATGAATATGCAGGTGTGTATGAGTGTGTACAAGGTAATCAGTAGGTCTAAAGGGAGAAACGAACAAAAACTGTCTTCCACTACTGAATGATAGGACTTCACTCAGATAAGGTGGGTGAGGTAATATTTTTTTACTGGACCAACTTCTGTTGGTGAGAGAGAGACAAGCTTTTGAGCTTACACAAATGTATTCATTTCCCAGACCTGAAGAAGAGCTCTGTATGGCTCAAAAGCTTGTCTCTCTCTCTCTCTCTCCAACAGAAGTTGGTCCAGTAAAAGAGATTACCTCACCCACCTTGTCTCTCTAATATCCTGGGACAGACAAGGCTACAACAATACTGCACAGGATTTTACTCACTCAGCAGGGTAGAAACTTTAAAGAAACCTAACTGAAAGTGAGAGCTTGCTGCTGCTTCCTGATTAATATACCAGAAGGTCTGTGTGACATTTTTATGAAATGCCTCTATGCTCTTGGGATTTGATGATTCAGTGAAGACCTGCTTGAAATTTCTATAAAACCTCAGTCCTCTTCCCTGTCTCAAATGGCTTCCTTTAACCAACCTCTCAAACTAAACTAAAAATAATTATCTTGAGTACAATAACAAGGGAAAGAATGGAATTTTCACAGCTCAACATGTAAAGCAGCTCACTAGAAAGAGGAAATACTGCATTTTAAAACTGGTGTTAAATATAAGTCCTGAATTTCATTATTTCCTTTTCTGTGATCTGAAAAATTAATCTATAGACTTACTTTAGGCTGTATGTTCTATTTGTTAAAGAGAGCAATTACCAAGCACAAAGAGTGAGCTTTTCTTAGCCTGGTTATTTCAACCTTGCTCCTAGATTGCCAAAGGGCCATGAACCAGTAAAGCCCAATATGAAAATGCTGTACTTGGAACTGGTTGCAGGAGCTGTGTAATTAGCAACACACAGAGATGAGAGGATTGGAAGTTACATTACAATAGTAACAACACAGAGAATAGTCCACAGCATGGCAGGGTCTAGAGAACCACAGTCAGCCAATCAGCACAACAGACAAAATCAGTACTATTTAAACATTAGGATATACCAGATTTCCTTGAATATCTTCCCCTCAAACCTGCTAGGAAATGGATGCTGTCCCCTCAATTCCATATACCAAAGGAAAACAGGTGCTGACCCATCAGTGCCATGGGACTGAAATAAGCCATCCTGATGCTTACCATCTGTGAGTCCCTGGCAAAAATAATGGAATAGTAATAAGGAAGAAAAAAAAATCAAGCTCCTCAAGGCTACAGGATGAACCAGCAAAGCTAATGTGCAGCAGCAGTCAAAAAAGGCTAACAATGTTAGGAAAGGTTTCAGAGTAGCAGCCGTGTTAGTCTGTATTCGCAAAAAGAAGCTCACGAAAGCTTATGCTCTAATAAATTTGTTAGTCTCTAAGGTGCCACAAGTACTCCTTTTCTTTTTGCGAATGTTAGGAAAGGGATAGAAAAATCAGACTGAAAATAACATGCCACTATATAAATCCCTGGTATGCCTCCAGCTTAAGTACTACGTCCAGTTCTGGACATCCCTTCTCAAAAAGGATATCATGGAACCAGAAAAGGTTCAGAGAAAGGCAACAAAGATGATCAAAGGTATGGAACAGCTTCCATACAAGGAGAGAGAGAGAAGGTTAGGGCTGTTCAGCTGAGAAAAGAGACAGCTATGGTGGGATATGATAGAGGTCTATAAAATCATGAATGTTGTGGAAAAGTGAATGGAGAAGTGTTATTTACCCTTTCCCACAGTACAAAAAGCAGGGGCCACCCAATGAACTTAACAGGCAGCTGGTTTAATACAAACAAGAGGAAGTACTTTTTCTATACAAAATGCACAATTAACCTGTGGAACTCATTGCCATAGGATGTTGTGATGGCCTAAAGTACAGTTGGGCTCAAAAGAGGACTAGATAAGTTCATGAAGGATAGGTCCATCAATTACTATTAGCCAAGATGGTGAGGGATGCAATCCTATGCTTACGGTGACCCTAAACTTCTGATGCCAGCAACTGGGAGAGGAAGACAGGGTGGATTACTCCAGCTGGCTTGTTCTGTACACATCCTCTGAAGCTCTGATATGGGCCACTGTCAGAGACAGGATACTGGGCTAGACGGTTCGTTGGTCTGATCCTGTATGGCAGTTCTTATGTTCCAACAGCAGTCCTAGGATGTTAGAATACATTTTCCCAAACAAGTCCAACAATTTTATAATTTCTGTAAAAAAAAAAAAGGTGTGTGAATTAAGGTAACTGCAATTCAAAGAGCATCAGGGCTCTTTCATTTGAAATGAGGTGCTGCTCTGAAGTACAAGTTAAAAATCAGAACATGAAGAGGGGGCCAGCAATACTGTCTCATAAAAGATGGCATTGGCTATAGTTAGTGTTTTAATTTTATTTTAATGACAAAGTAGGCTGAACTTGCTGCATGAGATGGAATGATTTCTGGAAGCTCTAAAACTAAAAACTGGATGATATGAGAAATGCCCCATGGGATTTTGCTGACTGTATGTTATAACTCTAAAATCATTCTACTGTTTCCTTCTTGTTACATGTAGCTATGTATTTTAAGATTCCTCAGTTTAAAAGGATTTAAAAATTGTGGATGAAAAGAATGCAGTAATTTACTATTTCATTTTAGAAAAACCTTTTATACAGTGTTTTAATTTTGTAAGATTTTAATTAAATGGCTTGGATATGATACTGTCATGTGGAAAAAGGCCCATAAATGACAGCTGATTAAACACAGTAAAGTGTTGTAAGGAGGGACTTGTATAGTGAGACACAACTGGGATCAAAGATAGGTCCAGACTTTCTTTATATATTCATTAGTGAGCTATGATTTAAATTCACAGCTGATGCTAAAATAGGATGAGTTGCAAATGCTGTTGCATACAGGCACAAACCAAGAAGGATCTAGATACAGATCCTACTCCCATTGAACTCAATGACTAAACTCCTGTTGGCTTCAGGAACACAGGATCAGGGCAGTAGGGAACTTAGGGAGATATGGTCAAGTAATAGAAAAGTAAGATACAATCTGAAAAGTTTACATTAATAGTTCTTGGCAAAATTATCTAACCATAATATTCAATGGCAGAGAGAATGCTAGAAGACAATGATGGCAACGCAGCTAGGAACAGTGAACAATTAGTTAGAACTGAGTTTACAATGTGATATGGCAGCAAAAAAGGTGACTGAATTTGAGTTGCATATGCATGATGTGAAGGGCTGCAATAGGGAGTGGACAGTCCCTCTCTTTGGAAATCTTAGATGAGACCACACCTACAATGCTGCATTCGTAGGTAGATGCCTCTCTACAAGAAATACTGCAAAGAACAAAGAATGATTTATGAGGTGAGATGATGAGAGCTAAGTATTTACAGTTTAGCTAAGCACCATCCTGTCAGTCTACAAGGAGCTGAAGGATGTAAACCTCAAAGGAGGAAGACTCGTTTAGGTTGGAATACTGAGTGATGGGTCTGAAATTGGAGTTAAGTGAATAGCTCATACTGAATAATTTAGTCAACAACTTTTGCCCCCATGTCTGTTCATAATTGCTTAGCACAGATCAGGAGTTTTACTCATTATTCACTGACTCATTATTCACTTAAAAATCTTTAACACATAATTAAGGCTGCCTGGTGGTATCTTGTGCCCTTCCAGAATGCTGAGTTGAACAAACCCGAAACTTCTGAAAACAAGGACATATGAGTTTTGGTATTTCAAATTTAACTCTGTATTTCCTGATCTTTAGAAGTTTAAGGTGCAGAGCAATGCAACCTTAACTCTGTCCTCCTTGAACAATGCACACTATGCTCATAACATACTTAAATTCTGCCTTTGCAGATAGTGCAGAACCTTCAGGGAACAGGGCACGTGATCTATACCTCACCTACACTCACTCATGTAGCCTACTCCACCTGCTAAATTTTACAACCCTCCTTCATCCTTATGCACAGGATGCCATTAAACTTGTCCATCATTAAGTCCACAGACCACTCATATCCCACCTTGCTTCTGACAATCACCATGGCAAGAAGACCTCCCCCTCTCCCAGTTCACCACTAGTAACACAACCTTCAGAATGCATCACTGAAATGAGGCATACTGGATCTTTATGTACACATGCATCACTTTCCTTTGATCACACACATGGGGAGAGGGGCTCGGGGTCACTCAGCTCTCCTCATATCACAATAACAGATCTTCCAAGCTGCTCCATTAATCCCTTCACCATTCAATACAGCTATACTTATCAGAGTGAAGGCAGCTGGTATGCATGCAGATAATTCTCAGTGGCTATTTCCAGCTCCAGTGGGATGGGGATCAGAGCCCAGATCCCAACACACACATACATATTCACAGGGTCATAAAGAGGTGTTCACATTTCCCCCAAAGGGGCAGGACCCCCAGATTTCAGCTCACGTAAGGGAAAGGATCTCAGTCCCCCTGCACATATATAGGAATGTGGGTTTGACAGCCCCCCCATCCAACTTAATACCTCCACCTCCAAGTATTCACCCTTCCCCACACTCCTCCTTATTCCACATCCTTCCCTAACCTGAGCCCCCAAACCTTTCTCCTCTATCATCCATTTATACCCTGCCCCAAAATTCCCCTCACTGCAACCCCAAGCCTCTCTCCTCTGTACTCCTCCCTCCCCTTCCAGAAAGCATTCACATGTAATTTATTTTCTTTTCAAATAGTTTGAGCATCTTCTGAATTATCTGCTGTACTCAGACTACATTTGTCCAAAATAACAATCACCTTGACAGAGGCTGGTTGTAGCAACACACTTATAGTTAATTCTCAGATTTCTGTAAGTGGCAGGTTTTGAACTAGGAACACCTCAGATTCAATGACCACAGAGTAGCCCCTTGAGCCGCCCAGCTCAGGAGAAAAACCTGCTGGCTAGTCTTTTTACACCTGTGCACTGCAATCTGTTTGGCAAGTGCCTATCATCCAGTGACCTTAATTCTTTTTTTGAATAAAGTTTTCAATATTGGTTCCCCAAAGGGCTTGGGGTGCTATGCACTAACTGGGATAAATGTTGTGCAACAGATCATTTGGGACACAATCAGAGCCATGGTTTGAACCCTAGGTCTTCACAAACAAAAAAAGTGGTAGAATATGTCAACCTTAAGAAATAATGTTTTTTCTAGGGGGCTATATCTCAGGAACCCCTTGCTCAAAGACCCCAAATATGGATCACTAATCCTACCTCACACTCCCATGAGGCATGCCGCATACCATATATCAAGACAATATGAGTAAGCATGCAGCGTTTAGAGCACTTGGAATAATCAACCTTTCAATAGAACAGCTTGTCACCTCTGCTATAATTTGAATTAGTTTTGGCTCTACAGCTTCTTTTGAGCAGCTCCTTGGCTGTTAGCAATCCCCTCCAATGGTGGCAGGCTGCAACTGGTCACTCAGACATTGACATAATACAAACAGGAGTTTGCTCATATTAGTCCTTGGCTTATTTCACCCCTCCAGCTAATTAATAATACGTTGGGGGTTGTGGTGTAATCAGCTGAACATGAGCTCCCTGTGTGACACTGTGGCCAAAAGCGCTAACTCTATCCTGGGATGCATAAACAGGGGAGTCTTGAGTAGATATTTTACCTCTGTATTTGGCACTGGTGCAACCGCTGCTGGAATCCTATGTCCAGTTCTGATGTCCCCAGTTCAAGGACATTGATAAATTGGAGAGGGTTCAGAAAAATGCCATGAGAAAGATTAAAGGATTAGTAAACATGCTTTATATGGATAGATTCAAGAAGTTCAATCTATTTAGCTTAACAAAGAGAGGGTTAAGGGATGACTTGATTACAACATACAAGTATCTACATGGGGAACAAATATTTAATATTAGGCTCTTCAGTCTAGCATGGAAAGGTATAACAATCCAATAGCTGGAAGCTAAGCTAGACAAATTTAGACTGGAAATAAGGGATACCTTTTTAATAGTGGGAGTAATTAACCACTGGAACTTTCTAGCATGGGTTGTGGTGGATTCTCAATCACTGGCCTTTTTAAAATCAAGATTGGATATTTTGCTAAAAGATCTGCTCTAGGAATTAAGTTTTGGAAAGTTCTCTGGTCTGTGCTATACAGGAGGTCAGACTAGATGATCACAGTGGTCCCTTCTGGTCTTGGAATCTATGAATAACATTTTCTACCCACTCTCAGCTTGTCCCCTTACTGCACTGAGAGCCAGAAATTCTCTACAAGTTCTGGCTCTGGAGCTAGTTTACCCTCTGAAAAGAATTTGAATAGACTTGGTAGATGTGTTTCCCCTACACCACTGCTCAACTTTATGGTAAATATTTTCTGTCTGAATTAAGGTTGTAACTGCCTTCCCTGAAAACTCTGAGCATGAGCAGAGCTCACAGGGTCTCTTCACTGTGAAGACAGAAGCTCCATAGCAACAGAAGGTTTGCTGCTTGCATTCCCACAGGGACTACATTGCTCCTGCATTGACTATCAGGAAAACTGATTCAAAATTTAATCTATAAATATCATAGGTATTTAGTTTGCTTGGTAAAGAGCTTACTTCAGTTATCTTTCTGGAGTTTTAATTAAGAAGAATGGTGCCTGTTTATCCAAACCATTGCTGCTTTAACATCTCAGTTATCAGTTAAGGACAGCATTTCTTTGGTTTTAAGCAGACAGGGATGCTGCTCTCATTCATTTACAGTCCAATATGTGAACATCTACAAGACCTGATTGGACATTGAAAGCAAACATTCCTTGAACAGTTACTCCACTTCCTCTGCTGAATCCATATTCATTATTATGTAAGCAGGGACTGAATGTGCTCTTCCCTGCCAGCTAGTGATGAGCTGGGGAGGGGGAAAGGCTTCAGGACCAGACAGTATTTACATAAACACGCCCACTCTGCCTAGGTATCCAGCAGACAGAGTAGTGTTGTCAAAGTGACCAATCCCTCAATCCAAGGAATTCTTCCTTACATCATACCATCTATAGTGCTTTTTTCAAAATTAGTTTGTGGTAGGCTGCACTGTATGTATAAAAGAGTACACACAAGCAAATCAGCAGTGACCGGATAACACAGGTTCTACAGCCAGAGGCTGATATGTGCAATGGAATGATTCATGGAAGTTTTAGAACTAACAACTGGATGTTGGTGTGCAGTTGGCCCCCAGCTCCTATTGTGACAGGTACATTAGAGCCAGCTAGCTCATTAGTTCTAATCTATAGCCACACAGGAGGTCTTTGAGACTAATTAAAGCTCTGCTGCAAAGAAGCAGCATGCTCCCGTAGAGAAGGCCCAGACCAGTGCCCTAAGTAGCGTGGGTTCTATTCCAAGGTCTGTCACTGATCTGCTTTGTGACCTTGGACAAGTCATGTCACTTCACCTGTGTCTGTTTTGCCCTCTAAACTTTATCTTGTCTATTTAGATTGTAAACGCTTTCAAATTTACCTAGCTACATAAAAGCTATTTTAAAGGTCTTCTTGATGCTAGAAAGAGAATGGACAGGTTCTGCCAGAGCAGTACTAGCCCATTGGTGACCCTAAGCAGGAATATTTTTGGCCTCCCCCAACACACACACAACAAATACTAATAAAGCAAATACGGGGCTCCCCTTGAGCCACTATGGGTCCTAAGCAATTACTTGGTGTGCTTATGCCTAGCACTGGCACTGGGTTCTGCACCCATTCCAGCTAGTAGAAAAGAACCAAGCAACTCTTAGAGAAGGCAGGTATTTATACCCTCAGTCAATGGGAAGTTGGGCTCAAGTGAATTACTCATGCCTCCCCCCCCACTGCCAACTACTGCTCAAAAAGATTCCACGGCCACATGACTAGGCATGTGATTCAAACAGAAGACTCTGTTAAGGCTACCTCATGAGCTAAAATAGTCATTTTATTGATCATCAGGACTGCCCTTCATTGCAGTATTAGTACAAGGTATAACTCGAGTGTTGCACCAACCTATTTCCTGTCTACATACAAAAATCTCAAGCTCATAAGAACATAAGAAAGGTCATACTGGTCCATACAGCCCAGTATTCCGTCTACCAACAGTGGCCAATGCCAGGTTTCACAGAGGGAGTGAACCTAATAGGTAATGATCTAACAATCTCTCTCCTGCCATCCATCTCCAACCTCTGACAAACCAAGGCAAGGGACACCATTTCTTACCCATCCTGGCTAATAGCCATTAATGGACTTAACCTCCATGAATTTATACAGTTCTTTTTTAAACCCTGTTATAGTCCTAGCCTTCACAACCTCCTCAGGCAAGGAGTTCCACAGGTTGACTGTGTGCTGAGTGAAGAAGAACTTTCTTTTATTTGTTTTAAACCTGCTACCCATTAATTTCATTTGGTGGCCCCTAGTTCTTATATTATGGGAACAATTAAATAACTTTTCCTTATTCACTTCCTCCACATAAATCATGATTTTATATACCTCTATCATATCCCCCCTTAGTCTCCTCTTTTCCAAGCTGAAAAGTCCTAGCCTTTTCAATCTCTCCTCATATGGGACCCATTCCAAACCCCTAATCATTTTAGTTGCCCTTTTCTGAACCTTTTCTCATGCCAATATATTTTTTTTTGAGATGAGGGGACCACATCTGTACTCAGTATTCAAGATGTGGGAGTACCATAGATTTATATAAGGGCAATAAGATATTCTCTGTCTTATTCTTTATCCCTTTTTTAATAAAAAGAAAAGGAGTACTTGTGGCACCTTAGAGACTAACAAATTTATTAGAGCATAAGCTTTCGTGAGCTACAGCTCACTTCATCGGATGCATTTGGTGGAAAAAACAGAGGAGAGATTTATATACACACACACAGAGAACATGAAACAATGGGTTTATCATACACACTGTAAGGAGAGTGATCACTTAAGATAAGCCATCACCAACAGCAGGGGGGGGAAGGAGGAAAACCTTTCATGGTGACAAGCAGGTAGGCTAATTCCAGCAGTTAACAAGAATATCAGAGGAACAGTGGGGGGTGGGGGGGGAGGGAGAAATACCATGGGGAAATAGTTTTACTTTGTGTAATGACTCATCCATTCCCAGTCTCTATTCAAGCCTAAGTTAATTGTATCCAGTTTGCAAATTAATTCCAATTCAGCAGTCTCTCGTTGGAGTCTGTTTTTGAAGCTTTTTTGTTGAAGTATAGCCACTCTTAGGTCTGTGATCGAGTGACCAGAGAGATTGAAGTGTTCTCCAACTGGTTTTTGAATGTTATAATTCTTGACGTCTGATTTGTGTCCATTCATTCTTTTACGTAGAGACTGTCCAGTTTGGCCAATGTACATGGCAGAGGGGCATTGCTGGCACATGATGGCATATATCACATTGGTAGATGCACAGGTGAACGAGCCTCTGATGGTGTGGCTGATGTGATTAGGCCCTATGATGGTATCCCCTGAATAGATATGTGGACAGAGTTGGCAACGGGCTTTGTTGCAAGGATAGGTTCCTGGGTTAGTGGTTCTGTTGTGTGGTGTGTGGTTGCTGGTGAGTATTTGCTTCAGATTGGGGGGCTGTCTGTAAGCAAGGACTGGTCTGTCTCCCAAGATCTGAGAGAGCGATGGCTCGTCCTTCAGGATAGGTTGTAGATCCTTGATGATGCGTTGGAGGGGTTTTAGTTGGGGGCTGAAGGTGATGGCTAGTGGCGTTCTGTTGTTTTCTTTGTTGGGCCTGTCCTGTAGTAGGTGACTTCTGGGTACTCTTCTGGCTCTGTCAATCTGTTTCTTCACTTCAGCAGGTGGGTACTGTAGTTGTAGGAATGCATGATAGAGATCTTGTAGGTGTTTGTCTCTGTCTGAGGGGTTGGAGCAAATGCGGTTATATCGTAGCGCTTGGCTGTAGACAATGGATCGAGTGGTATGATCTGGATGAAAGCTAGAGGCATGTAGGTAGGAATAGCGGTCAGTAGGTTTCCGATATAGGGTGGTGTTTATGTGACCATCACTTATTAGCACCGTAGTGTCCAGGAAGTGGATCTCTTGTGTGGACTGGTCCAGGCTGAGGTTGATGGTGGGATGGAAATTGTTGAAATCATGGTGGAATTCCTCAAGAGCTTCTTTTCCATGGGTCCAGATGATGAAGATGTCATCAATGTAGCGCAAGTAGAGTAGGGGCATTAGGGAACGAGAGCTGAGGAAGCGTTGTTCTAAGTCAGCCATAAAAATGTTGGCATACTGTGGGGCCATGCGGGTACCCATCGCAGTGCCGCTGATTTGAAGGTATACATTGTCACCAAATGTGAAATAGTTATGGGTCAGGACAAAGTCACAAAGTTCTGCCACCAGGTTAGCCGTGACAGTATCGGGGATACTGTTCCTGACGGCTTGTAGTCCATCTTTGTGTGGAATGTTGGTGTAGAGGGCTTCTACATCCATACTGGCTAGGATGGTGTTTTTAGGAAGATCACCAATGGACTGTAGTTTCCTCAGGAAATCGGTGGTGTCTCGAAGATAGCTGGGAGTGCTGGTAACGAAGGGCCTGAGGAGGGAGTCTACATAGCCAGACAATCCTGCTGTCAGGGTGCCAATGCCTGAGATGATGGGGCGTCCAGGATTTCCAGGTTTATGGATCTTGGGTAGCAGATAGAATACCCCAGGTCCTGGCTCCAGGGGTGTGTCTGTGCGGATTTGTTCTTGTGCTTTTTCAGGGAGTTTCTTGAGCAAATGCTGTAGTTTCTTTTGGTAACTCTCAGTGGGATCAGAGGGTAATGGCTTGTAGAAAGTGGTGTTGGAGAGCTGCCTAGTAGCCTCTTGTTCATACTCTGACCTATTCATGATGACGACAGCACCTCCTTTGTCAGCCTTTTAATGATTCCTAACATCCCGTTTGCTTTTTTGACTGCCGCTGCACACTGCAGGGACGTCTTCAGAGAACTATCCATGATGACTCCAAGATCTTTCTCTTGATTAGTTGTAGCTAAATTAGCCCCCATCATATTGTATGTATAGTTTGGGTTAGTTTTTCCAATGTGCATTACTTTAAATTTATCCATATGAAATTTCATTTGCCATTTTGTTGCCCAATCACTTAGTTTTGTGAGATCTTTTTGAAGTTCTTCACAGTCTGCTTTCGTTTTAACTATCTTGAGCAGTTTAGTATCATCTGCAAATTTTGCCACCTCACTGTTTACCCCTTTCTCCAGATCATTTATGAATAGGTTGAATAGTATTGGTCCTAGGACTGGCCCTTGGGGAACACCACTAGTTACCCCTCTCCATTCTGAAAATTAACCATTTATTCCTATCCTTTGTTCCCTGTCTTTTAACCAGTTCTCAATCCATGAATGATCTTCCCTTTTATCCCACAACAACTTAATTTACATAAGAGCCTGTGGTGAGGGACCTTGTCAAAGGCTTTCTGGAAATCTAAGTACACTGTGTCCATTTCAAACTCCTTTTTGGCTTTTCTTATTACATTTTTACATTTAATTTGGCAGTGTTTATGCTCCTTTCTATTTACCTCACTAGGATTTGACTTCCATTTTTAAAAAGATGCCTTTTTATCTCTCACTGCTTTTTTTACATAGTTGTTAAGCCACGGTGGCTCTTTTTTAGTTCTTTTACTGTGTTTTTTAATTTGGGGTATACATTTAAGTTGAGCCTCTTTTATGGTGTCTTTGAAAAGTGTCCATGCAGCTTGCAGGGGTTTCACTCTAGTCACTGTACCTTTTAATTTCTGTTTAATTAACCTCCTCATTTTTGCATAGTTCCCCTTTCTGAAATTAAATGCCACAGTGTTGGGCTGTTGTGGTGTTCTTTCCTCCAAAGGAATGTTAAATGTTATTATATTATGGTCACTATTTCCAAGCGGTCCTGTTATAGTTACCTCTTGGATCAGATCCTGCGCTCCACTCAGGACTAGATCAAGTGTTGCCTCTCCCCTTGTGGGTTCCTGTACCAGCTGCTCCAAGAAGCAGTCATTTAAAGTATTGAGAAATTTTGTCTCTGCATTTCATCCTGAGGTAACATGTACCCAGTCAATATGGGGATAATTGAAATCCCCCACTATTATTGAGTTTTTTATTTTGATAGCCTTTCTAATCTCCCTTAGCATTTCATCATCACTATCACTGTCCTGGTCAGGTGGTCGATAATAGATCCCTACTGTTATATTCTTATTAGAGCATGGAATTACCATCCATAGAGATTCTATGGAACATGTGGCTTCATTTAAGATTTTTATTTCATTTGATTCTACATTTTCTTTCACATGTGTGGGGGGAGTGCCACTATGACCTGTTCTGTCCTTCCGATACATTTTGTACCCCGCAATTATTGTGTCCCATTGATTGTCCTCACTCCACCAGGTTTCTGTGATGCCTATTATATCAATATCCTCCTTTGACACGAGGCATTCTAGTTCACCCATATTATTTAGACTTCTAACATTTGTGTACAAGCACTTTAAAACCTTGTCACTGTTTATTTGTCTGTCCTTTTCTGATGTTTCAGATTCTTTATGTAAATGTTTCTTGTCTGATCTGGCCCATACTTTGTCCTCTTTCATCCCCTCCTCCTGACTAAACCCTAGAGAATCTCTATCAATAGACTCTCCTCTAAAAGAAGTCTCTGTCCGATCCACATGCGTCTCTGCAGCAATTGGCTTTCCCCCATCTCTTAGTTTAAAAACTGCTCTGCAACCTTTTTAAATGTTAAGTGCCAGCAGTCTGGATCCACTCTGGTTTAGGAGGAGCCCATCCTTCCTGTATAGGCTCCCCCTTCCCAAAAGTTTCCCCAGTTCCTAATAAATCTAAACCCCTCCTCTCTACACCATCATCTCATCCATGCATTGAGACTCTGAAGCTCTGCCTGCCTACCTGGTCCTACGCGTGGAACTGGAAGCATTTCTGAGAATGCCATCATAGAGGTCCTGGATTTCAGTTTTTTTCCTAGCAGTCTAAATTTGGCCTCCAGGATGTCTCTCCTACCCTTCCCTATGTCATTGGTACCTACATGTACCAAGACCACTGGCTCCTCCCCAGCACTACGCATAAGTCTATCTAGATGCCTCGAGAGATAAGACAGTTACCTTTTCCATAACTGGTGTTCTTTGAGACGTGTTGCTCATGTCTATTCCACAATAGGTGTGCGTGCTCGCCACGTGCACCGGTGTCAGAAGTTTTTCCCCTAGTAGTACCCATGGGGGGGAAGCACCCCCCACAGCTCCTGGAGTGGCGCCTGCCTGGTGCAGTATAAGGGGAGCTGCATGGTCCGCCCACCCTCAGTTCCTTCTTGCCAGACAACTCTGACAGAGGGGGAGGCAGGGCGGGGTGTGGAATAGACATGAGCAACACATCTCGAAGAACACCAGTTACAGAAAAGGTAACTGTCTTTTCTTCGAGTGATTGCTCACGTGTATTCCATAATAGGTGATTCCAAACTATATCTGTTGGAGGATGGTAGGAGTTCACAAGTTCCCAGGACGGAGGACAGCTCTGCCAAACCCAAGTCATCCCTGGTTTGGGGGACGATCGCATAGTGCGCGGTGAACATGTAAACATGTAGACCACGTGGTGGCCCTACAAATGTCCTGGATGGGGATGTGGGCCATGAAGGCAGCCAACGAGGCATGTGCCCAAGTCGAGTGTGCCCTCACAATGGGTGGGGGGGGGACACCCGCCAGCTCATAACAGGGACGGATGCACAAAGCGATCCAATTGGAAAGCTGCTGAGTGGAAATCGGCTGGCCCCTTGCGCGCTCAGTCAAGGCAATGAACAGTTGCGAGGACTTTCTGAACGGCTTGGTCTACTCGAGATAGAAAGCCAGAGCCCACCGCACATCAAGCGTGTGGAAACGGCGCTCCTCACTGGATGTATGAGGCTTGGGGCAGAATACGGAAAAAGACAGTCCAAACCCTTAAGGAACAGGTCAGTCACAGCATGGGAAAATACCGTGTGCCCTTACACCGGCGGATGGAAGGCCAATATGGCTGCCAGGTGCACCATGACTGACGAGGGCACCAGGCCCTGGCCCTCAGGTGGAGGAGGTAATCAAGAATAAGCTGAATTGGGACCGCCACAGGGGAGACACCCTGGTCCACCACCCACCTAGAAAACCGGGACCACTTCGCCAAATAAGCGCGGCGAGTGGAGAGCCATCTATTTTCGAGGAGGATGTGCTGAACCTGTTCTGAGCACGTTCTTTCCTCTCCACCTAACTACTGAGCAGCTATGCCGTGAGATGAAGAGCCACTACGTTGGGATGAAGGAGGCGGCCCTGGTCCTGAGAGAGCAGGTCTGGGCGGAGCGGCAACGGCCACGCCGGAGCAACTGCCAGGCCCATGAGGTCCTGTACCAATGCTGTCTGGGCCACGCCAGGGCAATCAGGAGGACCTGGGCCTTTCCGTCTTTATTTTCTCCAGGACCCTGCTGATTAGAGGGAACGGGGGAAAGGCGTTGAGAAGCTGGCCTGACCAGGACAGGATAAAGGCATCGGCGATAGAGCCCCTCCCCAGGCCCCCCCAGAGCAGAAGCGGGGGCATCGCTGGTTCTGCCAAGTTGCAAATAGGTCCACCTGTGGAGTTCCCCACCTTCGGAAGAGCCGGTGGGCCACTTCCGGATGGAGGGACCACTCATGTTGCGAGGAAAAGTCCCTGCTCAAGTGATCCGCGCTCTTGTTCCGGGCGCCTGGAAGGTGGAAGGCCCTCAGGCAGATGTCATGGACTATACAGAAGTCCCACAGCCTGAGGCCTTCGTGGCAGAGGGCAGAGGATCAGGCCCCGCCTTGCCTGTTGATATAGAACATCGAGGCTGTGTTGTCCATGAGGACCCTGACTACCTTGCCCTCCAGGTGTGAGCGGAAGGCCATACACATCTGTCTGGCGGGAGAGAGACCCTGGCCGATGCTGCATCCAGGAGCGTCCCAATAAACTCTATGCGTTGGACCGGACTAAAGTGGACTTGGTGTTGTTTACCAACAGGCCCAAGGCGGTGCACGTGGACAGGAGGAGCACCACATGATCTCTCACCTGCGACCAGGAGGTGCCCTTTACAAGCCAAATTGTCCAGATAGGGAAATATCTGGACCCCCCGCCATCTGACGTAGGCCGCTACCACCGACATGCATTTTGTAAACACCCTGAGGGCAGTGGACAGACCAAAAGGGAGGACCGTGAATTGGTAGGGATTCTGTCACACCACGAAACGGAGGAAGCGCCTGTGCCCCTCGAATATGTGGATGTGGAAGTATGCATCCTGTAGATCGAGGGCAGTGTACCAGTCCCTGGGATCCAGGGAGGGAATGATGGAGGCTAGGGAAACCATGCGGAACTTGAGTTTCACCATGTAGTGGTTCAGACCTCGCAGGTCCTGGATGGGCCTGAGCCCCGCTTAGGCCTTCGGGATAAGGAAATAATGGGAGTAAGACCCCTTGCCCATGAACTCCTTGGGTACTGCCTCTATCGCGCCTAGACCTCCTGCTCGAGCAGAGCTTCGTGCAAGGGGTCCCCCAAGAGGGATGCGGGCAGGGGCTGGTTGGGTGGGGAGGAAGTAAATTGGAGGATGTAACCCTGGGAGATGGTGTTGAGGACCCATCGGTCCAAGGTTAGCTGCAACCATTCCATGGGGAAAGCACACAACCGGTTGGAGAAGGGGAGCTTTATTGGGAGTGGATCCTGAGGAGGACTGGCAGGGTGCCCCCGAGCATCCTGTCAAAAGTGCCTTTTCCCCACCTGCTTGCCCTTGGAGGACCCAGGCTGGGGGACAGGCTGAGACTGCCTCTGAGGGCATCTCTTATAGTCCCGCTGCTTCTTATGGATGGCCTCATACTTCGGGAGGGCGGCCTGGGTGGGAGTCTGCTGCAGCTTGAACTTTGGGCCTCTATATCCCGGCTCCGGCAAAACCTGAGTCTGTAGGGCCGTGCGGGAGTCTTTCATGCCGTGCAGCCTTGTATCTGTTTCCGCCGCAAACAGAGCTTTCCCATCAAATGGGAGATCCTGCATGGAAGACTGAGCCTAGCTGGACATCCCACAGAGCAGGAGCCATGACACCCGTCTCATGGACACTGCAGAGGCCATGGATTGTGCACAGCAACCGAGGCTGCCTGTAGGGATGCCCTAGCGGCTGCTGCCCCTTCCTCCACTAGTGACCTGAATTCCTTTCTATTGCGTTGCTGGAGGGAGTCATCAAACTTGGGCAGGGAGCCCCATAGATTGAATTCATACCGGCCCAGGAGAGCCTGATGGTTTGCCACTCATAACTGAAAGCTCAAAGACGAATAAATTTTCCTTCATAAAGAGTCCGGTCTCCGAGAGTCTTTGTTCTTTGGGGTCGTGGCTGGCCATTCCCTGTAGCTGACTGACTCGACCACCAGGGAGTTGGGCGCCAGGTGGGTATACGAGTACTCATGCCCCTTAGCGGGTACAAAGTACTTGCGTTCCACCTTCTTAGAGATGGGGGCCAACGAGGCCAGTGTTTGCCACAGGGCATTTGAAATCTTAGCCATCCCTTCATGGAGGGGCTAGGCCTCCCTACCCGATGCTGACAGGGACAGCATGTTAAACAGGGAGTCTGAGGGCTCCTCCATCTCCTCTGCCTGGAGGTGGAGGCTTGCTGCCACCCTCTTTAAGAGTTCTTGATGGGCCCTGAAGTCCTCCTGCAGGGCGAAGGGGGATGGGGCCGTAATCGCCTCCTCCAGGCGGTACGAGGAGACCAGTGGGGTGCTTTGGGTGTCGGCGGGCACTGAAGGGTCCACCACCTGGTTGGACTCTGGGCCTGGTGCCAAGGACGTATGTCCCACCGACTCCTTTCTTGGGGGTCTGGAGAGGGAGGCCGACAGTGCTTCCAAAGCTCGGCCACCGAGTGAGTTCCCACCAGGGGCTGCACCAGAGGCCACAGTGCTCACTGGTACCATTGGGCCAGCCACAATGCTCAGTGCCACTGCACTGCGGGGCCAGCTGTTCTGGTTGGCTGGCCTGGCCCATTGAAGGATGGCTATGAATGGAGGCTGGGATGGCATAAGATCTGCTGCTGTCTCTGGACTGGGAGGAGCAGTGGGGCCAGGATCTACATCAGCCCCGGGACCGCGATCTCGATGTGGAGGACCGGTACCGACGGTAACAGCTGCTCCACAAAAGGCCTCAATGGGCAGACCCGCGACTGTGAGATGCCGGTGATCAATGCCTGGGGCTGCGATATCTTGGCGAAGACTTGGAGCAGTAGTCCGAGCGGGAACGGCGTTGATGACCGTGCCGTGACCGACTGCAGTACCCCCTCTGAGATGAGGACCGTTGGCGACACCTGCTGTGGTCCCATCAATATTTGCTCCTTGAGGACAAGTGGTGCCAAGATTCTGGGCTGGCCAGAACCCAGCCAGTCAGTGTGGTCAGCATGAAGGGCAATCCACATGGACTCTGCCCCGAACGGTCACTGTTCAGCGAACGGTGTCTGGAACGTACCCTCAACTGAGACCGGTACTGGGCCGGTGACGACAGCAACGGCTTGCCTCTGGAGCATGGGACCGACATCAGTGGAGCTCCGGGCACTGGCATGGACATAACGTCCCAGGCCACTTGGAGGGCTTCAGGTGTGGACGGCGTCTGGACTGGCCTGTTCCGAAGGGGCTGGGCTACTCTCCTCAATGTGACTCAGAGGCCTGGGGCTCGGTGGGGATCGAGGACTGCCGGACATGGGCCTAGCTTCTGTCCCAGACTTCCCTCGGTGCGCTGCGAAGAGGGAGTCTTTCTGGTCCTCTTGGCGTGCCCTGTGGACGGGGAGCAGTGCTGACTGGTCAATGGCACCAGAGGGTTGCCATGTACCGACACCGCGGTGCTGGGTATCGGTTCGGAGTGGCGTGCCGGAGTCGGGATCAGTGCCAACTCCATCAGAATGGCCCGGAGACTAATGTCCCTTTCTTTTTTGGTCCGAGGCTTAAAAGATTTGCAAATCTTGCAACTTTCACTGATATGGGTTTCTCCCAAGCACTGCAGTCTGCGTGTGGGTCACTTCTTGGCATAGAATGCTACAAGAGCTGCACGACTTAAATCCCGGGGCGTGGGGCATGCCCTGGCCCAGCTCACTGACTAATTAAACAGCTAACTAACTACAGGTATTAACACTGAACGAAGAAACAGTTCTGGGGATGAGCTACAGCAAAGCTGGAGCAGAGAAGTTCCAATGCACCTTCACTGGCGGCAAGAAGGAACAGAGGGTGGGGGGACCGCACAGCTCCCCTTATACTACGCCAGGCAGGTGCCACTCCAGGGGTTGCGGGGGGCACTCCCCCACTATGGGTACTGCTAGGGGAAAAACTTCCAGCAACGGTGCACATGGTGAGCATGCACACCTATTGTGGAATACACATGAGCAATCACTCGAAGAAGAACCACAACCTTCACACCAGGCAGGCAAATCACCATAAAGTTCTCCCCATCATCACAAACCCAGCTATGTTTCTAATGATCGAATCTCCCATTACTAACACCTGTCTTTTCCTAATGACTGGAGTTCCCTCCCCCGGAGAGGTAACCTTAGTGCGAGAGGATACCCTAACATCATCTGGAAGGATCGTCCCAAGTAGGGGAAGGTTTCCCTCTGTTCCCGTTGACTGCTCTCCTTCTCTGGGCCTTTCATCCTCCTTAACAGCGTAAGGGCTGTCTGACCAGAGGTGGGACAAATCTACAGTGTCCCGGGAAGCCTCATCAACATACCTCTCTGCCTCCCTTAGCTCCTCCAGTTCTGCCACCCTGGCCTCCAAAGCCCATATACAGTTTCTGAGGGCCAGGAGCTTGTTGCACCAGATGCACACATATGCCACCCGCCCACAGGTCAGGTAATCATACATGCTACACCGAGTGCAATATACAGGATAGCCCCGACTCTGCTGCTGGGCTTCTGCCTGCATTTTCTCCTACAGCTACCTAGGTTAAAGATAGGGTTTTTGTTTAAATCAAGAGGTTTTGATTATAGTTTAGTTTAAAAGTTTTAAAGAATGGCAAGTGTACCTCGCCCCACTCCCCTTCCAAACTCCCTCTCGAAACTCCCTGTTAGCAGTCTGTGGTCGCTTGCTCAATGCTTTATAAAACCCTGGCCTTCTTGATAGCCCCGCCCGCTGACTAAGGCTCAGCAAATTAACAACTTTAAAACTTCAGCTAGTTGGCTCATCGGGGTGTATGGTATGAAGGTTTAGTTAGTAATGCAGTAAGGATGCAGCTACAACTCAAGTTACCATAACTCATCAAGACCCATTCTGACCCTGTTGGTAGTAGGAACTCCAGATAGTAAAATTTTGGGGAACATATTTCCCAGGCCCTTCTCTGTAGGTCACCAGCCTGCTCCACTTGTAGATGTGCTGCTCTGTCACTATAGGTTTGAAAAACCTCTGTCATACACAGCTGGCTTGGCACCCACAGTTTGGAACAAAATCTCCCTTTGCCATTCTGGAACCTCTAAGATTTTAATGTCCTCAAAAATGTAGAAAGCCTGAAAGTATAGAGAAGGCTCATGTAGTAAGCCATTGTGCCCCCTATCCCTCCCATTCCCCAAAGAAGGTCAAGGAGTTCTGCAATTCGTTTTAAAAAATTGTAACTTACCATTATCTGTGCAATCTTTTTACTGTGATTACTGGGTTTTGTCCACGGAGTATCTGGGAGATGAGGCGTTGCTCTCAGAATATACGGAAGCTCACTTTTACAAAGTATAATTTTTTGGCATTGCAATTCCACAAGGTTTGCCTGGGGATGCACTGAGCCTGTTGAGAAGAACCAAAGCAATAATGCATTGTTTGGTGGCTGCTTTTAGACCCTTCAAGCTCTTCCACCTCAGCAACGCAGGCATATTCCAGTAGGTCCCTGGGATTCTGAACTGTGATAGCGCAAGCATTTCTGTAATGAACTTCTGATGGACATTCTGGAGAGGGCTAACAAGCGGATACAATACCAGAGGGAGTTGGCATCATGGCAAGTGAAAAGGCAGACAGGCTGGAGAGTGAGAGGACATTTCAGTGCCTGAGGTGAAGCTTGCATTGCAATTTCTGGAGCAGGAATATCAGCTGAGGAAGATAGCCTCTCAAACAGGTCTTTCTGCTGGGCTCTATTTAGACTTACGGCCACCAGAACACAGACTCCTGATGCACCTACACCATGACCTAAGTCCCCTCCACAATTCCATGTGCTGCAGACCAGGAACACTAGATAATTCCATAGTTGGGTAGCCAATGCAATTGGGACTTAGCAGGTGGACAGAGCAAATCTACCCAGTGCAGTCTTCCACCTGCATGCAGACACCCTCCCCCCTGCATACTTCCATTCCCATGCAGACCCCTGCCCCCATGAAGATCTCCACTCTCTTGCAGCAGCACAAAATCCATGCTAAACATGGAGGGAAGAAAAAAGGAGAACAGGAAGGGGGGCAAGGGACACACAGCAGAAGGGGGTTTATTGTTTTGAACTGGTTTAACTGTTTGCGCGTTTCCTGCACTTTGCTTTAGTAAAAGGTTTTGGTGTTGGTTTATTACTGGTGTTTTGGTGTGCTAATGGCAGATGGTTGCCTGTCAATGGTTGATTATTGTGCTTTTATATTAGGATGTTCAAATATAAAGGTTTTTATTTTATTACAAAATTTCTTTGCTATCCCTGCATCACATCCTAGAATGTGTATGTCAAATAATAAAGGTAAACGCATGATAAGGGACACCTGGGAAGTGGCATGCAAACATTTTCTCAATACATTTATCTACATCAAGTCACACTGTAAATCCATAGCTCTTGCCACTCCCGCCACCCCCCATTTCATAGGCAGTCATTGCATTCAAAATTACAATGTTTAGCAACCCCTCCCCCCCTGCAAATTTCATTGTGTGATGTGACAGTTTGACCAAATGCACCCCTGTATTTCAGACTCTATACACTACTGTAATAATCTTTATATAAAATATGCCTTGTGAGGTATCATTTGAAAATTAATAACTTGCTGGTCAATAATATCATGACAAAATGTGTATAGCAACATTATATGTAAAGTTACGAATTCCCCCTGACTTAGGTTGGTGGCACATGTTCCAACTCACCGAGCCCCGATTAGGCTCAAGCAGGACTGCTGAAGCAGGTCCTAAACAAAGGAATAAGTATTTATCTCAGTTTACATATACATTGTAAACATGGTCCTCAGACAGCGAGAGAGGAAAGACAGGAGACAAGGAAAAAAACTGCATTTCAGCAAACAGAGATGAGGGAAAAAAAGTATGCATCCACTTCCACCACTAGACACCTTGTTGGCTTCTTTACTATTTGGATGAACTTTAACTAGGGGCAACTCTCAGGAAAATGCATTTCCAAGGGTAACTGAACTATAAAAGTGAGGGGCAAAAACACCTCAAGTTCTCTCTCCCTATCCATCTTTCTCTTTGTCACCTAAGAAGACACAAGAAACAACATTTGGACTTTGGGAGCAGACTCCGGCCTGAGAATTTGGTCAGCAATGTTACTGGAAACCTGTGATAAGAATTTTACCTTGAACCATGTCTAGTTTGTAAAGTTTAGACAGTAATTTTCTCTCAATTTGTCTTGTAGCCATTTCTGATGTTAAAGCCTTATATCTGTAGTCACTTAAAATCTCTCTCTTTCTAATTATATAAACGTGTTTTTTTCTTAAATTAAAACTAATCCAGTATAGTGAATTGTTTGAGTAACTTCATTTAAGGTAGCAGACTGTTGTAGATTTAGCCCCTTAGAGGGGCAATGGACCTAATATATCTGGACTGCCCAGGAGAGGGCCGGGCAGTGCACAACACTGCTTTTTGAAAGAAAATCTAGGACTGGGAGTGTGTTGAGGTCACATTGAAAATTGTAATCAAGGTTGCTGAAAGCCAGTGTGGCTGGTGTTTGATAACAGATTGCTGGGGTCAAAGTAGCTGGACCAGGGCTGTGACCATACATAGGCACTCAGGGACTGACTCTGGGGGCTGTTACTGCAGTGGCAAACCTGCCACCTTAGCGAGGATACCTGTGGAGGCAGAGGGCTGGCACATCTGATAACAACATTGGCATGAAGTACTGACAGCAAGGGGGAAGAAGAGAAAGTGTTTCCACCTACACAAGAAACTCCCTAGGGGCAGCAGGTAATTAGTCACAGGTGCACTGGACCTTGCTCCATCTTAACAAGGCCAGGTTTCAGAGTAGCAGCCGTCCACATATCTATTCAGGGGATACCATCATAGGGCCTAATCACATCAGCCACACTATCAGAGGCTCGTTCACCTGCGCATCTACCATTGTGATATATGCCATCATGTGCCAGCAATGCCCCTCTGCCATGTACATTGGCCAAACTGGACAGTCTCTACGTAAAAGAATGAATGGACACAAATCAGATGTCAAGAATTATAACATTCAAAAACCAGTCGGAGAACACTTCAATCTCTCTGGTCACTCGATTACAGACCTAAGAGTGGCTATCCTTCAACAAAAAAGCTTCAGAAACAGACTCCAATGAGAGACTGCTGAATTGGAATTAATTTGCAAACTGGATACAATTAACTTAGGCTTGAATAGAGACTGGGAATGGATGAGTCATTACACAAAGTAAAACTATTTCCCCATGTTATTTCTCCCCCTCCACCCCACCCCCCACTGTTCCTCTGATATTCTTGTTAACTGCTGGAATTAGCCTACCTTGCTTGTCACTATGAAAGGTTTTCCACCTTTCCCCCCCCTGCTGCTGGTGATGGCTTATCTTAAGTGATCACTCTCCTTACAGTGTGTATGATAAACCCATTGTTTCATGTTCTCTGTGTGTGTGTATATAAATCTCTCCTCTGTTTTTTCCACCAAATGCATCCGATGAAGTGAGCTGTAGCTCACGAAAGCTTATGCTCTAATAAATTTGTTAGTCTCTAAGGTGCCATAAGTACTGCTTTTCTTTTAACAAGGCCAGTCACCCTACGATGGGGGAAAACTGTTGGAGAGTTCTCTCTACTGCCCCTGTTCACTCCATTCGCCTCATCCTCTCTTTCTACTGTCATTCCTACACAGCATGTATTTTAGCAATTCTGCTGGGTATTGGAGTCCTTTCTGCAGTACTTTAGTTAGTTTCTGACCAGATTAATATTTCACAGTTAGGTGCGCTAAATAGCTAGTCTTGTTTAATCAGTAGTGCTTTTGCACTCACAAAGAACCAGGTATTCAGATTGATCTCTGGTTTTAAACCCATGATTTGCATATGCAAATAAATACAAACTTAATTTACACTCTGTTATTTGCAGGTTCAATTTAGATGTATAAAAGTGATGTTGCTTGGCCCTACAAGCAGAGGTCCACTTAAGGCTAGACTAAAAATCTCACTCCAGATTTTTTTTTTGTTTACATGTCTCATTGGTCGCACTGCCCATTCCACCCTATAAGAAGAACAACTACAATGGTTTGGACATGCATTGTAAATCTAAACCAGGGGTGGGTAAACTTTTTGGCCCGAGGGCCACATCGGGGTTACAAAACTGTATGGAGGGCCAGGTAGGAAGGCTGTGCCCCCTATCCAACCCCTCCCACTTCCCTCCCCCGACTGCCCCCCTCAGAATTGTAGACCCATCAAACCCCCTCCCTGCTCCTTGTCCCCTGACCGCCCCCTCCCGGAACCCTGCCCCAACCATCCTCCCAGGACCCTACCCCCTATCCAACCCCCCCCGTTTCCTGTCCCCTGACTGCCCCCCAGAACCTCCATCCCATCCAAACGCCCCCTGTTCCCTGTCCCGTAACTGCCCCCCAGAACCCTCTGCCCCTTATCCAACCCCCTGGCCCCCTTACCATGCCGCTCAGAGCAGCATGTCTGGCAGCCGTGCTGCCTGGCCGGAGCCAGATACACCGCTGCACTGCCCTGCAGGAGCTCGCAGCCCCGCTGCCCAGAGCGCTGCCCGAACGGCAGTGTTGCTGCGGGGGATGGGTCCTCCCCAGCCAGAAGCTCAAGGGCCGGGAAGGACAATCCTGCAAGCCGGATGTGGCCCGCAGGCTGTAGTTTGCCGACCTTTGATCCAAACCCTTGAATAACAGCCTGAAAACAGACATTAATTAACTATTAAGGAAACAAGGCCTAAGACAATGAGCAGAATTTAGGGATTTTTTTTTTAAATCTATTCCTCAGTTTTCAAACTACAGAAGTAGCTTGTTTTTATATTTCAGATTTTTATCTGAAGTGGTCAGATCTTTGTAATGAAGGAAGATGGAAGAATGTGAGGACAAGGAAAGTAACAAAGAAAATCTATATATGGAGCTATTCATCTTAGACACGTACTTTATATGAATGGTGGGTATAATAGGCCGGGGAGGCACTGTTGCGAGAGCCAGACCCCCAGTTGCGGGGCTGGGGGGCTAGAGTTTTTCATTTATTATGCCCATGCAGGTTCTGGGGCATCTGAGAAGGCAGTATGTGCTATTCACTTTCCCGGGTTCATCAGTAATCTCCCTCGACCCCAGAGAGATTACTGATCAACTCAGGAAGCTGATTAGCAAATACAACGCCCTCAACTGCCCTGAAACCTGCATGGGACATATCAAAAGCATGGGGAAGAGATGCTTTTCCCTGTGGTGGCTTGAATCTGGGGAGGGGAGGGGAAGTGCAGCTGACCTGGGGCTCCTCCGGGCAGGTGGGGGTTGGATGGCTTGCGGCTTTGGCTGGCCCAGGGCTCCTCTGCCTAGGGGGGGGCGGGGTCTTGTGTCTTCGGCCATGGAGGGGGTAGGGGGTCTCAGGGCTCTGGCCGCAGGGGAGGAGGGAGCTGGAGGAAAGAGCTAGCCTCCCCAAAGGGAGGCTTGACCCATTGCCCATAAAAAACACCAATTAGAGTAGACTCAGATTGAGAAGAAGGCAAGAACAGTTAGCACCTTAGCCAGCAAATGAAAGGCAAGCACTGTCAAGAGAAAACAGAGAAGCAAATCAGCAAGGTATTCGGATACAAGACTCAGCAGTAAAGAATAGCTCTGCCTGCAAACCATAATCCAGTTCTAATGCCACATGTAGATTTAAGTGCAAACATTTCTTTGATAGGTGAATGGGAAGAGGAAACAGAAAACAGAGGTAATAGATTTTAACAGCCTATTACAAAAATGTCATCAGCAGGCACACCTCCATTATGATAATGACAACATTTTTTGTGTAGTGGCGCCCCACTATGTCTAGTTGCTCTGTCATGCGCTGGAACAATCTATATCCAGGTGAGACTGATTTGCAAACACAGGAGTAATACAAGCTTCAACTAAAACAATTGAGTTTCATCTCCTTGTCCTACAGGGACAGCCATACCCTTCAGCAAGTTGATAAAGCCGGAGTAAATGTAATATAACCAAAGAAGCAATCTTAGATATTCTCTAACCCCCAATGTATGGATTGTGTTATGTTCCCAGAATACACACAGAGAAATTAGATAAAAAAAAAACCCCAAATACTCTTGCTGGAAGGTTGCAATGTAACACTTCCATTTCTTAGAATTCAGACCACCACCACACAAGAACCCCCAAACAGACAGAGAAAATTGGGAACTCTCTAATGCAGCATGGCACAACTCATCCGACCTTGCTTTAAGATGGTTCTTTTCAGATTGACTCTGATTGCACATTTTGCTTCTGAGCCCCCTTGGCTTGCAAACATGACCAGGAACACCCTTTCCCCCACCAAAACAGAACAACCAAAAAAAAATTAGAAGTTAAAGCTTGCAATTCCAACACAATTCTCAATGCATTACAAATTGCATTTACAGATTCATACTCCTCATGCAGAGGTATGGCTGTGGGACTGCTTCTTCTAGCAGAAACAAAGTCACAATAACTGAGAATTAACGATTGAAAAGAGGCTCTGCTGCCACCCAGTGGAATATAAGAGTCTGTGTAACACAGCTGCACTCTCCCGTTTCCTCTTAAAGCAAGGGTGGGCAAACTACGGCCTGTGGGCTGAATCCGGCCTGTCAGGGCTTTGGATCCAGCCTGTAGTATTGCCCCTCATGGCGTTGCAGGCCCCACGCCGCTCTCAGAAGCGGCCAGAATCAAGCCCCTGTAGCCTGGGGCGGGGGCAGAGGGCTCTGTGCATTGCCCTGCCTCCAGGCACCACCCCCCGCAGGTCCCATTGGCCAGGAACAGGGAACCGCAGCCAATGGAAGCTGTAGGGGTAGTACCTGGAGGCATGGGAAGGGCGGTGCGCAGAGCCCTCTGCCCCTCTCCCGCATTTCCCAGGGGCCGTGAAGGGACGTAGTTCTGGCTGCTTCCCCGAGCGGCGCAGCGTAGGGCCAGGTCAGGCAGGCAGGCAGGCAGGGAGCCTGCCCTGGCCCCGGTGCATGCCGCTGCCACCCCACCCCCTCAACTCCCTGCCCTAAGCCTCCTGCCTGCACCTCGCACCCCAACTCCCTGCCCCGAGCACCCTCCTGCACCCCAACCCCATGCCCCAAGCCCCCTGCTGCTCCCCAACTCCCTGCCCTAAGCCCCCATCACACCCTGTACCCCTCCTGCACCCCAACCCCTGCCCTGAGGGCCCTCCTGCAGTCCGCACCCTCCTGCACCCCTGCCCTAAGCCCCCTCCTACATTCCACATCCCTCCTGCACCCCAACCCCCTTCCCTGAGCCCCCTCATACACCCTGCACCCCTTCTCTGCCCCATCCCTTGTCCTGAGCCTGTTTCTGCACACCGCAACCCCTCCCACACCCCGCACTCCCTCCTGCACCCCAACCCCCTGCCCCGACCCTGCATACAATTTCCCCACCCAGATGTGGCCCTCGGCCCAAAAAGTTTGCCCACCCCGTCTCAAAGCATCAGCTGCCAGAAAATCAATGGGTCCTTTGGAATATCAGGGCTAAAGTTAAAAGCTGAGGAGAAGGACATTGCAGAGATAGTAAACATTTTATTTTAATGAGTCTGCATCACAGAGCATGTTGGGAGGGAGACCAACTATTTCCAGATAATATAGTGAGCACAGTACAGGACTGAGGCATAAAAAGAAGAGGTCCTGGACTAGAATGACAAATTAAATACACCAGACCCTCGCTAGAACGCACGTCTATATAGCACAAATTCACATATAATGCGGTTGCGGCCCTGGATCCCAAATTTAATTACTTTAATTGGAATTCATTTTAACGCAGTCCCCGTGTTAACACGGTATCGCGCATGGATCCCAAATCCCACATTCTAGCGAGGGTCCAGTGTAGTAACAAGTCACCAAGTCCATATGGTTACACTCAAAAGTAACGAAGGAACATAATAATTGAGTATTACTGTTGTTACCAAAAATATGCATTTCACTAAACTCTGCAGAACTGTATGATAGTCAAGTGTTGTGTCTATTTTTAAAAAAAGGCAGTTGGAGTAATCCTGAGCATTACTGACAAATAAATCTTACGCCTCAGCACTAGCAAATTGGATTAAACAAACAATTAAAAGCAGTATTACCAAATACCTAGATGAACATGATATGATAGAGACAAACCAGAATGGCTTCTGAAAAGAAAAATAATGACTCACTAAAGTATTAGAATTGTGTGTGCATGTCAGCAAGATAGTGGATACTAGAGAACTGGTTGCTGTAATTGATTTGGATTTTCAAAAAGTCTAACAAAGTACCTCTTAAAAGGATAAAGAAAACTAAGTTTTGGGGTGAGAAATAAAGTTCTGGCATGGACTGGAAACTGGGAAAGAGACAAACCCATAGGGCTAAATGGCCAATTTTGACCATCACTGAAGATTCACAATGGTGTGCTACAAGGTTCCATACTTGGGCCCCTATCCTGCAACTGGATCTTAAAGGACTCTCTATTGACGTTGCTAGGGCTCTTTTCAGGAACAGTTGGGTGCAACCAGAACTAGGGTTATTTAACATATTAATTAATCTAGAAGATGGGGTAAGTAGTGAAATGAAAGTATTTGCATATGACACAAAAATTATTCAAGTTAGTAAAGAACAGAAAAGCTGAGGCACTTCAAAGGGGCCTAACAAAGCTAAGTGAATGAGCAATATGATGGGCTGCTGAAATTCAAAGCTGACAAATGCGTCATAATATATATTGGAAGGAATAATTTGAACAACTCATACACCTTTTGGCATTTTAAAGAAACTGTAATAAGGCAGAAGACATGGACCACACTGGAGAGCCTCAATGACAACCTCTAATCAATATGCAGGTCAGAAAAGCAAACACAGCTTTAGAAAACATAAGGAATGTGACAAAGCGTAATATTTTTAACATTAAAGTGCCATTATCTACTATATCCTTATCTGGAATAACGTGTTTTTCCAGGCTTCATCACCCATCTTTGAGTTGCTCTATTTCTATTACATCTTTTTTAAGACAGGGTGACCAGAACTGAGCACAGTATTCCAGGTGGGAATGTATAAAATGTTAGGATGCATAAGGAATGGGACTGAAAAGATTGAGATTGTTTAGAAAATAGACTAGCAAGGGACATAATAGTAGTATACAGAAAAAGGAATGATAAAAGGTAAATCAGGTGCTCCTAGCTGCTCGCTCATAAAATACAAGAACAAGAGGAAACTCAATTAAGTTGAAAGGCAACAAGTTTTAAATTGAGGATTTTTTTCCCAAATTCTTAACGCATAATCAATTTATGGATCTCACTGCCACCAGATATCAAGGGCTAAGAAATCTATAGGGTTAAAACAAGAATTAGATTTTATATGAATAATGTGAATATCCAAAGTTACGAGAGATTAGATAAAAAATGGATACAAACCCTCATTCCGCCATGCACAAACCAACCACTAACTGATGGCAGACGCTTTGCCTATAGGCAAGTTATTTCATAATCATCCAGTAGAGGATTTCAACATTTCATACTGGCCAGTGTCAGAGAGAGGAGACTGGACTCGGTGGCTTGCTGGTCTGATGTCTGAGCTGGGCTGGCAATTCCCATGTACCTATCCCTTAGAAGTAATGATCCTAGGGGGTACACAGTGGGCATGGTAATCACTATCACTGTTCCTGCACCAAGTGTTGGAATGGAGATGAGGGAGGAGGGCTATGTGGAAGTATAAGTCTTGTAAGTTGACAGTCATGAATCAATCTTGAACCTGAAGGGACTGAATGATGGAGGCAAGCAATACAATACTGAACATGAGACAGAGTATGTATTTGTTCAATCTTCTAGGGTCAAGGATAGGATGGAGACCACCTTTCTTCTCTTCTTCAGGTAAGGAAACACCAGGAATAGAGCCTCTTCCCTTGTGCTCCTTTGTGGCTCCTAGACTAAACAAAGTGGCCACTTACTTCAGTTGGCTCTTGTGAGAAGGGCCCCTGAAGCCTGGGGAAAGGGGCGAGTGTATGGGAAATAAGGATTAGAGAATTGGATAGGGTAGTCATGGATGATTATATGTAACACACACATTTGCAAGTGTAATGGTTGAACAAGCCTGATGGAAAGGGACAAGGTGGCTTCTGAAGAAGACATTTAGCTCTGGAAAGGCTCCTGTGGCTCTTCACAGTCCCATCAGACCTGTTACCTCAAAGCAGGTGAGGAGGATGGCAGGTGCCTCTTGGCATATCTATGCTTTTTCCTAAGAGGTTTGTCAGGTTGCTTGAGAGTAGGTGAGCGTCCTCTGTCTCTGCTGTGGTTGATATCTATAGGGCTTGTGATAGGGCACTGAAGTACATATTCTCAGGGAACACAATGTGGCCCTAGGATCCTTGAGGGAATAAAGTCTCATCTATCTACTTACTGAACTGCTCCATTCCCTGAAATGGCAGATCTTGAAGCCACAAGGATCTCTGCATTGTAACAGCTGCATCTATGACCTGGCAACTGTGTCAGAGGCACTCATAGCAGCCTGCAAGGATATTTTGGACATCACCTAGCCTTCTTTTACTATGTGCTTGAGCTTCTGCCCAGAGTCCTGCCGTTACCTTGTCCCACATAAGGAAATTATACTTCACAAAGAGGGCTTGGCAGCTTGCAATGTGAAGCTGCATTGAGGAAGAAGAGCATTCCTGTTCTATCAAGAGGTTGAATTTTTGGGGATACCCTTTGCAGATTTTAACTTCTCTTGCACTGCAAACAGTACCAAGGATCTTGGATTGGGGTGAACAGAGAATTGCTCAAGTCCCCTGTGTGGCACTTGATACCTCTTCTTGACTCTTCTGGTTGTAGGAGAAAGGGTGTCGTGTTTGCCAAGGCATCTTTGCAGGGTTAAATATTCCCTCATTAATAGGGAGCTGAGGAACTTAATGTCAAAAAAATCTTGGATTACAGAAGTCTCAATATCCAGGGTCTGAATCTATCCAGAAGCTCCAGGAATGCCTTCAAGTCATTTGGTGCTGATACCAGGGCTGAAGCCACTGTCTGATCCAGGGATAATAAAGATTCTTTAAGAGATGGATCTCTTGTATGCTGGGTGAATGCCTGCATGAAAATAATTTGAGATCGAGAGCAGAAACAGCAGGCAAGAACTCGACTGGTGTGAACAAGGAACCTCCCTGCCGGCATGCCTTTGGTTGTGTGGGGGAAAGGGCAATCAAAAACTCAAAAGCCTCATGACAACTCTTAGCAGTGATCCACCTTGATCGAGTGATTGGATTATGGTAGATCAGGTGACCATCCTGAACCTCAGACATAAAATGTAGGAGTTCAGTAGTCTGAAGTCTATAATAGTTCTTCATCCTCCTCTTTTCTTGGAGAGGAGGAAGTATCCTGAATAGAAGCCTCTCCCTATGCACCAAGGATAGCTGGTTCTTATGAATCCCAGCTGTAGAAGCTATTCAACTTCTTGAATGAAAATCCTCTTGTGTATGGGGTCCCTGAAGAGGGATGGGATGGGTAGATTTGGAGGGAGTAGTAAAGTGAAATTGGATAGTATATCCTGTTGAGACTCTCCAGCATCTGTCTGATGTAATTGAATGCCAGTGGCTGTTTTGACTGAGGAGCTGTGTTAGAGGAGAATGAAGGCAGTGCATTAGATCTTCTTTGCACTTTCTGTCACTGGCAACCTGGTTTGTATTGCTGCTGGTGGTAGGAGGGTGGAGTAGTAGGCCCTTTTCTATGATATGCTGGTTGCCTAATGTACTTTCTTGTGTGTGCTGGAGTGTAAATCCTCAAGAATCTAAACGTGGTTTTAGACTCCTTGAGGGTGTACAGTGACTCATCAATTCTCTCACTGAACAGATTATTACCCTCTAAAGGGAGGATCTTCCATTGCCATCTGCACTTCTCTTGGGATGCAGGACAAAAGGAGCCACACTGCCCATCACATGAGCATGGCTATTGCCAGGGCGCAAGATACAGTATCTGCTGCATCCACTGATGCTTAAAACGACTTTCTGGCCATAGGCTGACTTTCATCAATGATGGATTGAAACTGCTATCTGCAGTCCTGGGGCAGTTTGTGAACTCAGAGAAACAGTTGGAATTAATAAAATCATATTTCACCATGAGCGATTGATAACTTGCAATATGGAATTGTAGACATGATTACAAATAAGATTCCTGACAAACAGGTCTAGCTGGTTAGCAGTGCAGAGAACATTTTCAAACTGCTGATTAATATGTAAGGCAAGAAGGCACTTCTGAAATTTGCTTCCAAGAATTTTACGAGAGAAGCAAGAAGAGGGTGAAACAGTTAGGAATTTTATTTTAATTTATTTATTAATTTTAAATCTATAGTCTACGGGAGAGACTCTCCAAAATGCAAAATCAAGAAGAGAGCCAAGTGACAGACCCAGATTCCATCCTGAAGGAGTAGCTAGTGATAGGACAAGGGATGATGGGTTAAGACATGAAATGAAGCAGAAATTTTTTTGACCTGATGAGGGCAGGCACTGAGTGGTCTGAGGAGGATGTGTGATGCTCCTCTAGTCTTATCTGGACTGGTGATCTGCTAGGTTACTCCAATCCCCAACTCTGGGAACCAGCCTTACCCTACTCTGCTTTGAGAACCCCCACTCCCGGACTGTTCACGCACAGCCTCTAACATGTAAGCTGCTCCCAGTTACGTGAGTGAACACTTTTGGCCAGCCGCTGCTTGGACTGAGCAACCAAATCATACTAGCCAATATTTCTGGTCCCAGACACTACCCTAGGAACCTCCATCTTGCAGTGTCCGCTGGATGCTGCAAGCTTATATGCGTTCATCAATTTAACAGAGAAATTGAGATATACCAGGCTTGTTATCCCAAGGGGAGTCTCTGACATGCTTCAAACCAAATCCACTGCTTCAGGTAGAATAAAACAACAAAGTTATTAACTACAAAAGATAGATTTTAAATGATTATAAGTCAAAGCACAAGAAGTCAGATTTGGTCAAATGAAATAAAAGCAAAACACATTCTAAGCTGATTTTTAACACTTTCAGTGCCCTTACACACTTAGATGCTTCTCACCACAGGCTGGCTGGTTGCCCTTCAGCCAGGCTCTCCCCTTTGATCAGCACTTCAGTTGCTTGGTAGTAGTGTCTGTAGATGGAGGTGGAAGAGAGAGAGCATGGCAAACGTCTCTCCCTTTTATCATGTTCTTTCTTCCCTCTTGGCTTTGCCCCCCCCTTCAGAGTCAGGTGAGCATTACCTCATCATAGTCCCAAACTGACCAAGGGAAGGGGGGTGACTCACTTTAGAGTTCAACAGATCCTTTGTTACTGCCTAGGCCAGTGTCCTTTGTTCCTGTGAGCCTGAGCTGGGTTTGTCCCATACATGCTCTGATGAGGCGTGAACTGTACCCTCTGCTCCTGGAGAGTTTTGTCTGGGCTTGTTTTAAGCCATGAGGACACATTTTCAGCCTCAAAACTTTATACATGAAATTACAACCTATAACATTACTATAACAATGCTCCATGCATCATGAGCCTTCCGAAGACACTCGACATTGCATTGGATACCACACAATCATATTATAAGGATGAACATGGGGATGCAGGGTGTTCCCTCGAGGTACAGAGTGTCACAGAATGAAATATTTTTTTGAAGGAGTTGGAAATAAAAATAGTTGTAGGGAAACAAAATGAAAGAGTTATCCGAACCATCGTGGCTGATCTGGAGAATACCACCACTGTCTTGGAGAGTTTGAATGAAGCAGTACAAAGGGTTGGTGATTAACAAGAATGATTTAGAGTAGTGCATCAACCAAATCTTTCACTGAGACAACAGTGCATTCTGAGGGGCAGAAAACTGCAGGAGATCTTCATTAAGTGTTAGTCAGGGCAAATTGGTTTGCCATGGATGCCATGAGTCTGGTCATGTCTGGAGAGAATGTCCTTGTAACTGAAAGGATCAAGGAAGAATTTATTCTCGAGAGACAGAGTTGAAGTTCAAAACTCAAGGGAGGGCAGAAGAGACTCTCAAAAAGGGGACAAGTCCCCCACTATTCACCTAGAGTGGGTTTACAGATGGTTAGAAATATGGCAAGTCTGCAGATAGAGGAAAAGAAGGCACCAAAGCTTTTGGAGCCAACCTCGCTGTGGAAGTGGAGATTGGAAGGCTGAAGACATGGTGTCTACTTGACACAGAGTCTGAAGTCACCACCGTGATGGCAAGTTACTTTTATAAAAACCTTGCAAGACCTCATGCCATGGGAGATACCAGCTGGGCTGGGTAAAGTTGACAACAGCTAATGGATTAGATGTTCTGGTGATTGGAGATTTGGAGGCAGATAATAGTGCTTAGTGCAAGTATTGCCTTAGAAGGGTGTTTTTATTGTCTGGAATGATTATTTGAGGCTGAGATGGAGGGACTGGAGTTCCCATGACCCTGGGCATGAACGTCCTGAAGGATTTATATAGACTCTTTGGACCCTACTGCAGCTTTCAGGAGGACTGTACCACGAGGAGAGAGTGTCATGCAGCTGGGCAAAAGTAAATGCTCAGTGTCAGAAGATTCAACTGCCAGGCAGGATTGGATATGTACAAGTAGCTGGGAATAAAAGTGTCACAATTCCACCAACGAGTGAGTGTCAGGTCCAAGGTCGTTGTTGTCTACAGTGGATATCCTCATGCCAAGTTTTGGTCACTCCACCTATGATGACAAGCTTACCAGCAGGGGTTGTCATAGCTCACGTGTAGCCAAATCTTAGGAAGGAGTGTCGCCAGTCCGAATGTTGAATATCAGTGTCTGGGTGGCCTAGTTATCACCCTGGACCTGAGTGGCTGAGATAGTATGACCAGTCAGGATAGCGCCTCCAGAAATCTTGGAGATTGAAGAAGAAGAAGTAGTGTAGTGAGGGTTCGGGAGGCTCAGGAAAAGGGAGAAAGACTCACTACCACAAGAGCAGAAGCTAGAAACTGTTTCTGTGAAAGTAGACTGGGAAATGTTGCGTCCTGTTCAGAAACCGCAGTTGAGAGAGCTACTCCAGAAACATAAAGATGTGTTTTCCAAATCCAATAGTGATCTGGGTATACTGAAGTAGTGGTGCTTTGTATACCCACTGGAACTACAGGACCCATAAAACAGAGACATAGAAGAGTTTCTGTACAAGGAATTCAAGAACCATATACAAAATTTTGTGTCTCAAGGAATTCTCAGAGAAAACTGCAGTCCTTGGGCTTCTCCTCTGATGATCATCAGAAAATAGAATGAGTCCATATGGTTCTGCTCTGATTACAGGAAATTGAACATAGTGACAAAGAATGATGCCTATCCATTGCCAAGGATAGAAGAATTGCTAGATGCACCGGTTTGAGATACTGTTCTCCTCTCTTGATCTAACAGCTGGATATTTCCAGGTAGCTATGGGGCCTGAAGATATTGGAAAACAGCCATGACTACCCCATTTGGACTATTTGAGTGTATTTGCATGCCCTATGGGTTATGCAATGCTCCAGCCACCTTCCCAAAGTTGATGGAGACAGTATTAGGGGACTAGATGTTTGAGAGTCTCCTAATTCATTTAGATGACATACTCACGTTCTCACAGAATTATAATGAACACTTAGAGTGATTAGACTTGGTTCTGGTCAAGCTAGCAAAACATGGACTAAAAGTTGAAACCTAGTAAATGTCAATTGCTCAGTTCTGAAGTTAAAATTTCCAGGACATGTGATGTCTGCTCAGGGAACTGCTGTTAATCCAGAGAAGACCAAGGCCCTGGAAAATTGGCCCAGACCACAAAGTCCAACTGAAGTCAAGAGAATGCTTGGTTTTATAAGCTACTACTGAAGATTTGTTCCTGGGTTTGTGAAGATCTTCTGTCCTTTGATTTAGCTAGTGGGAAAGCTCAAATGAGGGGCTAGGGTAGTAACTTTTGAGTGGACACCAGAGTGCCAATGAGCGTTTGAAGAGTTGAAAAGGAGACTGATGACTACTCCAGCATATCCAGATTTCAAGCTGCCATTTATACTGACTGTTGATGCTAGTTTCTGTGGCTTAGAAGCTGTACTGAGCAGGTACAGGAGGGAGTGGAACAAGTGATAGCATACACTAGTAGGTGATTCCATAATTACAGCACATTCAAGTTGGAATTGTTGACTTTAAAGTGGGCTGCTATGGAGAAATTCAAGGAGCATTTGATGTATAAAAAGTTTACTATGAAGACAACTCACAATCCCCTCAAGTAGTTAGACTCAGCAGATTTGCATGTTATGGAACATCTATGGCTGGCACAACTCACTGAATTAGATTTTGAAATCTGTTACAAATCAGAAAAAGTGAATGGACATATGGATGAACCATCCAAATTGTCTGTATGGAATGAACCCAAAGGAAAAGATCAGCAGAATGATTTTATCCTCATTAAACCTGAAGAGGTATGGTCTAGTTTATGGATGGAAAAAGGGTGAAGAGAACTATCAGGAAACAAGAATGGTGGGATTGTCCTGTCCAGTGAGTTTTACAAGATGTCAGTTTTTCCCCTAAGGCGTTGAGAAGAATGTAGATGAAGGATCTGGACGTTGGTCCTGTTGCTCTTACTGCAGGTGAAGAGAAAGACCAAGATGAATGTGATGCTCTCAGTCTTGAGAGAAAGAAATGGAGGTGGCAGCAGAACAGATTGGTTTTACATTGAGGAGTGCTATATCACCGCCTGACATGCCCTTGGGATGGTGAGCGTTTGCTACAGTTGGTAGTGCCCAGTCAGCTCTGAAGTGAGATACATGAAGCTAAACACAATCATGGAGGTCACTTTGAAGGAAAGAGTACTTTAGAGATCACAAGGAGGAGTTATTATAGGATTGGTTTGACTCGAGATATACAGAACTGGCTACAACAGTGCAAGAGGTATGCTATTGCTAGGGATGCGTTTCCTCAAGAGAAGGCGGCCATAATTTCTATGAATGTATCAGCACTTTTAGAAGTGTTAGCAGTGGACTATACACTGTTGGAACCCAATACAGTGGCAGTGCCTACCAGAAATCAGATTGTCTACACATCTGCTAAAGCAATCATGAAAAATTGGTTTTAGCATTATGGGTGTCCTGCCAGGCTACACTCAGATAAGGGGAGAACTTTGAAGCTGGAGAGATCCAGCAACTATGTCACCTATATGGTGTATCTAAAAGTCACAACACCATATCATCCTCAGGGAAATGGATAATGTGAATGATTTAACCGAACTATGAATGAAATGTTGAGGATGCTAATACCAGAGAGGAAGATAAACTAGAATGGGTATTTGTGAGTTGGCAACAGCATACAATGGGCATATACACAGTTCCACAGGGTACTCTCACCCTTTAATTAATATTTGGCAGAGATTCTCATTTACCTCTGGATCTTCAGGTAGAGACAACAGAGCCAACTGAAGCAAGAAACCTGGAGGAGTGATCTGAGAGCAACACAAAAAAGTTGAAGGCTGCTGTCATGACCAGGATGTGGGTAATCTGACCTAGTGGGCAGAGCAGGAGTCAGGCTGGGTCAGATCCCAGGAGGTCAGAGCCTGAGACAGGCCAGAAGACAAAACCAAGGGTCAGGTGTCAAGCAGGGTCAGGTTACCAGATCAGAAGCAGGACACAAACGTGAGAGCAGAACCATGGATCAATAACTAGAGTTGGAACAGGTCAGGATAACAGCAAATCAAGCCAGGGGAGCAGGAGCAGGAGGCACAAGCCACACAGTCCAGGGCAAGGTGAATCCCAGTTCCATGGACAACTTCCTGTTCCTGTGCTGAGTTTAAATAAGGGCTGTGGACCAATCAGGGCCCCAGTGTTCTGCCAATCAACTCCCAGGACTGGGGTCTTCTATCTGAGTTCAGCTCCTATTCTGACAATAGTTAGCAGGTCCCTAGGTGGCAGGTTGAATCTGCTAGCTCTACAGAGCCCTGTGGACCAGGATTCAAGACCCATGGACCCTGACATCTGGGTTTGTGGGAAGTCCCTGCTCAGTTGGTCTGCTGTTGTGTTCTGACATCCTGGCAGATAGGATGCAGAAACATCTATATTGTTGGTGATGCACCAATTCCAGAGGCATATTGCCTCTGTGCACACGGGGTATGATGGCGCTCCCCCTTAGCGATTTGTATAGAACATGCATGCTATATTGTCCTTAAGGATCTTAATGGTCTTGTTCTGGATTAAAGGGAGGAAGTGCTCGCATGTGTTTCAGACTGCTCTTAGCTCCAAGTATGTTTATGCGCAGATTGGATTCCACTGGAGACCAGCGACTCTGGATCATGTTGTTGCGTAAACATGCCCTCCCATCCTATGAGGGAGGCATCTGTTGTGATTGTTATTATAGGAGCTTTCTGTTGAAAGGGGACAGCTGAGCAGAGGTTCTTTGGTTGTGCTCACCCTGCGAGTCTTTACCCTGTGGGGCATTGTGAGATGTCTATTGAGAAAATGTTTGTGTGGTATATAGATGATTCGAAGTCAGGCCTGTAAACATCTCATGTGGAGCCTGGCATATTTTACGACAAACGTTGTCGCAGCCATGTGCCCCAAAAGTTGTAAGCACTTTCTGGGGGACGTTTGTGGGCTGTGTCACCATTGTAATCAAATTGGCTAAGGGAGGAAGCGCTGTTTGGGTAACCTCACTGTTGCTGTGAGGCAGTTGAGGTATGCTCCCATAAATTCCAGCTGTTGGATAGTAACCACGGTGGACTTCTGTGCATTTATCTGTAACCCAAGATGTGTGAACAGAGTTATCATGGTCTGTGTGGCGTTTATTGCTGCCTGCTGCATTGGTGCCCTTAAAAGGCAGTTGTCTAGGTATGAAAAAATCATCATCCCCTGCCTATGGAGGTGAACTGCAATGACAGCGAGAACCTTGGGAAAAACCCTTGGGGCAATTGACAGGCCAAAGGGTAGCAGTCTGTATTTACTTGATTTTTTTTTTTTAAAAGAAAAAAAAAAAAACTAATCTCCCCCTCCCCCCCGCCCTTTCTTTTCACCCCAGTGGATCCCCGGCTTTGAAAGACAACAAGAAGAGAGAAACAAACATGGGTTTATTTGTTTTCTTTTTTCAAAACAAATATCCTCTCCCCGACTCTCCTGGCATTAAATGCTCCTGACCTGCAGACTTTCGATACCAGTTTCGGACTCATGAGTTAAATAAACTCTCCTTCCAATGCTATTTGTTGTTTTTGGGTTTTTTTCCTCCCAGAGAACACAGAGCTCTCCTCAGCATAAAATTTTATTGTTGGAGAATTATACAGAGTATAAGACTTAGTACAGTTGTTTGTCAGGACTCCAAATAGCTAAGAATTCACAGCACAGTGAAGCCCTAGGTGACAAATTAATTTCTTGTGGAGCCCTAAATTTCAAGCTGATAGTGTAGCTTAAACTGCATACATGGGAAAGATTAAATTTTCTGAGGGCACACTACTTAAATCCACTGTTTATTCTACACATAAGAACACTCAGGAGGTGGTGGAGAGTCAGCCCACGTGAATGTGCATTCTCATGGTACAGGAAGTGCTAGAAACACATTCTAGCTGTATCTCCAAGCAATGGTTTGGATTATTCTTCCATTTTGTTCTAAAGTAGTATCTAGGTCAAACACAGTAGGAGCAATAATCTACCATGATGGGAATATTTAGTGGGCCTGATCCTCAATCTCTCTTCTCTACTGCTCCAAACTCTTATAACGAGGGGTCAGGTATCTGGAATTAGTTTGGAAATATTTTTGCAATAATAAAGGTCTGGAAGGGAACAGAAAGCATAAACTCCAAGAGAAGAAATCTCTCTTCAGTAAAATACCTCACATCAAGCAGCCTGCCGGCTCACATGGGACACAGTTTTAAATCTGCAGTACTGCAATATTTCCCTTTTAATACTCAAGCAATGTTCATAGATAAATTCCCATTGGACCCTATAGACCCTGCAGAATTAAAATACAGCATTTTCCCTGAAACATTTGCAAAGAGGTAATTAGTTTGTTCATTTTTTTTAAAAAAAAATCTGTCCTTTATCAAATTCATTGCAAAGCTAGTTCTCAGTTGCCATGGTCACCAAATGCCATGGAAACTATTAGATACATCTATATTTTTAGACTATATTTGTTAGTATGTCACATTGTGCAAATCAGAGCAATGATGCTGAAATACCAAAAAGCACTTCACAATGCATATAATAACCGGAAACCAAGCCATGTACAAAGCTGCTCATTGAAAAGACAGCCACACTGCCACAGTCTGACTGGGCAGTGTAGGGACCTGAAAATGGATATTCTTCCAATTCCACATTCCAGGAGCAAAGCCAATTTTCCAAGCAAGAGATTAATGGCAATTCCACTTGATGTTTCTCCATTAAAGCCCCAGCTGTTTCACAACTTCTAGACAAGAAACAATTTCACCCTCAAAGGTCCAGTCTTTATATGAAAAGACTTTCAACCAATGTTGAATATATAATTCCAAACTAGTCCCTGCCAGCCACTTTAGCATATTTCCTATCTCCACTGATTCAGTTGATGTATTTGCACCATCTGGTGGACAAAAATCAATGCTAACTTCACTTCCACCATCTTTTTAATACCTGATCCTTGAGTTATTAAGTCAGGGAGTAACTTCTCAAACTCAAGCCTCCTGCTCCTCAGGTGGGCTAACAAGAGCTTTTTAAAGTTTTTCCATAACAGAGAAGACAGCATTGACAAAAGGATGAATCCAAACCATTTACTGGTATACTGCGTCTCATTCAGGCACTCAGTTAAGTCTTTTCTGTTATGTCTCATATTGTCGAAGCAGTATTTCTCCGTATCTCCCCAGTTCTGATGCGTTTCCCCTTGGGTTTTGCAACCCAAGGCATATCCTCCTGGAGAACAACACTCTGGAGTTTAGACATGATTTTGATCATTCCACAAAACCAAAAATATAATTTATCTCCACTTAAAATGTTAGCAAAAAATATTAAAGGGGAAAATGATCACCACAGAATTAAAATAGTGGAGTCTATCAGCTTAAAAAGTAGTCATAAAAAACAGCAACAAGAACATAAAAATTGTGATCTACTGAAGATTTAGACATCTCCTACCCACTAAGTGAAAAGGTATTAAAAACAAGAGACAGTTTGTGCAGATCCTTCAAGGGTGTTAACAAAAAACACCGTTGCAAAAAAAGCGAACAGCATTCTGGGATATACAAGCAGAAGTGTTGTAAGCAAGATACTAGAAGTAATTCTTCCTCTGTACTCCATGCTGATAAGGCTTCAACTGGAGTATTGTGTCCAGTTCTGGGCACCAAATTTCAGGAAAGATGTAGATAAATTGGAGAAAGTCCAGAGGAGAGCAACAAAAATCAATAAAGGTCAAGACTGAGGGAGGACATGATAACAGTTTTCAAGTACATAAAAGGTAGTTACAAGGAGGGTTGAAAATTGTTGTTCTTCACCTCTGAGGATAGGACAAGAAGCAATGGGTTTAAATGTCAGCAATAGAGGTTTTGATTGGACATTAGGAAAAACTTCCTGTCAGAGTAGTTAAGCACTGGAACAAAATGCCTAAGGAGTTTGAGGAATCCCTGTTACTGGAGGTATTTAAGAGCAGGTTAGAAAAACACCTGTCAAGAATGCTCTAATTATTACTTAGTCCTGCCTTGAGTGCAGGTGACTGGTCTAGGTGACCTATGGAGATCCCTTCCAGTTCTACACTTTATGACTGATATTTTCAGAATTATTCTCCATCCCTTTCCTTATGCTTCCTAACGTTGTAGGGGTTGGGGGGGGGGGGTTAATCTGCATGTTGAGTAAAGGTCTTCAGTGAGGCTATCCAGTGTTGCTTCCCCCCAGGTTATTTCAGTTATGTTAGAACCTGGTAAGGTGTATGCATAGTTTAAATTATTCCATCCAATGTGCATTACCTTGAAATTCAATACTGACAAATTCATCTGCCATTGTGTTGTCCATTTACCTCATTTGGTTAGGTCCCTCAGAAGTTCTTTACTGGTCTTCTCCAGTCTTGACTAACAGAGGTAATTTTTGCTCCCCCCATTAGGAAACCCTGGAAACTACAGCCAGTGATTAGTACGCACCCCATAATAGAAGCTGGGAAGTTTATATGAGAGGGTCAAGTTAGGCAGCAGCATAATTATGATGGGAATCATGTGAGTATCTACACAGATACATGTTCTGTACATGCAGGAGAAATTCGGTAAAAGCACTGACCTGATATGGATGGGACATGGGCAATTGTTAGATTTCAGCTTTGCCACATGTTATATAGACTCATTCATCCCCACATTTCCTCTTTCACCATGGATTTGTGATTTGAGCATTTAATTTTCTTATAAAACTTCTAATAGTGGTTTCTTCTATCCTTTCTTAATTTTAATCTCCCCCTCTGAATTATTGCCATTTACCATTCAAGTGTCTGAGGGCCAGACAGCACCTTAACAATGCCTATGGATGCAATTCAAATGCACTCACTACCATGGTATCTAGAAAACACACATACAAGTTAAGAAATATCAATTCTTCCACAAGGGGAATTAAAATTCTATTCATTTGGTAGGGGTTACTATTGAGCAAAATAATGGATTAAACACACTAGCAAACGATGCTGCCTGCAGTTCTTTTCACTTTTGGTCTCAGGAATTGGCCTTGGAGAGCATACATCCAATATTTCTCTGCTATATAGCAAAACAGGCACTCCCTGCCCCAGGAAATAGACAAACTCCAACCCATAACACCTGTATGGCATGGGATTGCAAAGCTCTTCCATCCTCACCAACAAGAATTCTATTCTGGTCTCCTGCATGGCAGTACAGAGCAGTCTAGCCCAAGGCCTTGGCCCTGAACAACAGAAGAACATATTTTAGATTGAATTAATGTTACTAAAGCACCATTAAACTTTAGAAGACCAGCATTTTCCAGCCTGCCAGCCAAATCAATAATTACAAAGGTAATTGTGTATAGATGCTTAAGGGTTAATTTCTCTTAAATCATTCATTGTAGTTGAACTGTGACACTGCTGCTTATGGCCAGACACTTGCTCATTCATCTTGACTCTACTACTCCTTGAGCTTGCCACAGAGAAAGAATTCCCTATCTCTGTACGTCTTTGATGGGATTCAATTCAAACTAAAAGGTGTTTCTAACACTCCTATTAATCCTATTAGAGACATGCTTTCAGAGAAGGGTTGGTTGGGGAGTTTAGCATTAGAGGAGGCTCAGGCTGTCACATACAATAGACTTGTGAATGTCCAACCTAACTCCCACCTCCTCCAGATGATTGGTAGCCCTGCAAGGGCATTAACCACACAAGGACAGAAGTAAACAGAAAATTGTCTTACCTTCCAAAGGAAGTATTTGCAACAAGTAAATTTTCCCCCAAACCAAAAGTCAATACGGGAGATGCCATGGACATATGCTGGTGTAAGAGTTGCTTAAATTCAGCTCTGGGCCCAGCCTGAAACCAGGTCTTCCAGAATAAATTATGGAGAATCCAATGACAACAGAACATCAGGATTAAGGTTAGCCTCCAGAAGATTGAACGTGGATTCTCATAGTGAAATGGGCATCAGTGGGAGCCTGGCAGTGGGTGGCAGTGAATCAAGGAGGAAGAGGATAAGCTTATGTGCAGAATTTGCACTAGCCTCTATGTCTCAATACCAAACAAACAAGCTGTATTAAAAGTGGGATTTTGTCCTGGTATCCAGCAGACTGGACATGCTTCCTTTAATACAAGGAAGGATGTGAGAAATGGACCTAGGACATGAGAGGATACAAAGTGAGCAGCACAGGAATTCCATGGCAGGAAGAGCATTTGTGCACAGGGAGCTTATGAAAAGGGTTTGGTGGTAACAGCACAGATTCACATTTACTTGCAACATTAAAAAGAAACCGAGGCAGATGTGGATTTTTGTCTACATTCCATATTATTTCTGATTCCAACTCTTCATTGCAAACAGAACAGTGGCAGTTTTGCTATTTGACTTTGCTACACTTGTTCAAACATGAGTCATCCTCAGAAACCTAAAGTTCAAGCATTACAATTCATCATTTTGGCCCCAAATACAGCTGAGGGTTTCCCAGGAAAAAAATCCATTTGTCAGTCTAAGGTTGTCACTGGGCATTCACTTCTTTCAGTATTTGCCCCATATGCTGTATTTACTTAGACAGAAGAGACTAACACCACCCTGCCCTTCCTGAAATAATCAGAGGTGTTGTGGGTAGTCAGGATCTAACCTGTGGGTTGCAGCATGGAAGCTGTGCTTAAGGCTCAAACTGATTCAAATACATTCTTTGGACATACCTTTACAATTTTTGTGACCTATATTTCCCCCTGCCCCACCCTATGTGAAAAGGTCTCAGCTGCTACAGAAAGTGGAAGGATCGCTCAATCACCATACAAACCAATTGTTCCCAAATACATATTGCTCTGGACACCTCTTAAGACCTCTCTGGGACCCCTTGGCCTTGAATTTAGAAGTCTCTAGGGACTCCTGGGATTACTAACATTTATAAACAATATTTATAGAAATCTTACAGGAAACTGTAACACAAGCCTTCCTGAATCTTTGCATAAACCCTTTTCTGGTGAGATAGGCTCAAGAAGTAACACTGATGGGTGTACATGCACACACTCTGGAACACTAACAATGAGCACACACGCGCACACACACCAGCTCTAAGCACTTACACCAGAGACACTCATACGTAGCTTCAGAATGCTAACACCATCCCCTGCAGCTGTTGAGCTTCCATAAGCCTGTTTTACACACAAAATCAAGAAGTTGCATGTTATGTGGAGTCCCAGTACCTTGGTGATGTGGTGAGGAAAGCTAGGATGCATCCTAGGAAGGATGGTTTCTCATGGGGTGTGATACAGCATTTCCCCATTAGGCAGCAGCAGATTTCCTCTCTCAGATGGATGATAGTACAGTATTCTCATTAGGGAATAGGATGTGAATATTCTTGGCAAGTGAGGTAGGGAGTTTCCTCCTTAGGCAGCAGACCATGTTTCCTACGCTTCATGAGGGCTTGGATTTTCCCCATCAGGCAATGGGACATTGGTTCTCAGAGTTTCATGAGCATGGGGTATGGCATTTCCTAGTTAGGCAGCAGGACATGGTGGCTCATGGGATGTTTTGTGGGCCAGCATTGTGCTCCATATTGTACAGAACATCACACAAAGGACGTCTCGTAATTTAAGATGACAAGCTTAGACAAGAATTAAAGCTCAAAAGCACAAGTGGTGGGAACTCAATGTTCTCAGGAACAATAGCTCTTCAAGGAGCGGAGGTAACATGGGTGGGGGCCTTGTGGAGGAAGTACTCTCCCAACAGGACTTTGGAAGGAGAGAGGCATTCAGATACTATGGTGATAAGGGCCATAGAATTAGATAGACAGATAGGTGGATCTTATTGCATCAGGATGGGGAAGAGGAGCACTCTTTGAAAAACCCTTTTCACCATCAGAATGACAGTATTGATACCCCTACCACCAAAAAGAGTGAAAATCTAAAAAAACCCATCCACAAACCAAAATCCTCCACCCTCCAATCAGAGTTTTTAGTTAAAAAAAGGGAGGGGGGAAGATGCCAGAGATTCCATAAAATATACTAGGACCTTTCCTATCAACAATGATTTTATGTGGAAGGTGCTCAGATACAACAGCGATGAGCAGCTGTAGAAAACCCTAAGACAGACAGACATAGCATTTCCTCTTCCTCAGGCTGCAGCAGAACATGGTATGGGAGCAGGGAGGAAGCGTGGCAGTTAGAATGGTACAACTTTCCCTTCTTATGCAGCAGAATGCAAGATCACCATGTTTCATAAGGAAAAGAAAACATGGCTCAAGGTTTCCTTCTCCAGCAGCATGACATGGTGGAAATATGGCAATTCCTCTTTATGTGAATAGGAACCACAAGTGAAGCTGCCTCCAGTGCAGATTTCATGAACCTAATGTGCTATAGCTTACTCATCCTATGAGTAAGGAACACCCGAGAGTCATTTCTTCTCCTATCATACCACTTAAATCTCTGCATCTAGGCATATAAGTAGCTGGGTGTAGGGGTGTTATTGGGTGCAATAGGTTCTGCTGCAAAGTAAAGAATTAACATATAACAATTCATCTGCATCATTCTGAGCCCTGAGAAAACCACTGAACATGGGGCAGTCTCAGTATTTTCTGTAACATAATGGTGGTGTAGGCACAGCAGCTAGGAAGCGTGTTACTGAAGCAGCAAGTAGAAAGCTTTCATTAAGGGAAAGAGGTTATACACACTGCTACCCATCCATACTGAAAACCAGGGCTGGGAACTGATTGTAAACTGTCACATGGGTGTTTAATTAGATTTTGATCTACCTGGTCAAAGCCTTTACATCCCATATGAAGATCAGGCCTAGCCTCCCTCTGGTGCTCACTTTGGAAGCTGACAGCAGGGCACATAGGCCATGCTGAGGTTTTATTCTTGCTAAGAATAAGAGTCACGTTCTGCTGTCTCCTGGCCCAGGAGATAGGGAACAAGATGTGGAGTTCAAGAGACCTGGGTTCTATTTCTGGCTCCACCACGATCTGACTCTGCAACCTTAGCTAAGTCATTAAACCTCCATGTAAAGTGGGGACAGGGATACTGACCCACCTTTGCTGACAGCTTGGAGATTAGCGATTGTGTAGTGCTAAATATCAACTTTGTTTTCTATTAACCTAGCACAGGAAGTCAGAAGGAGACGAAGCCCCTGAGGCTGGAGCCCTTAAAAGTAACCAAAAGCCCTGCTTTGGAAGGGCAAGGGTTGACGACAGCAAGCGAGAGACAACAGGAGCAGCACTAATTGCTGAGTAGTGCTAAGAACTCAATAAAGAGAAAGAGGCAGAAAATGAATTGCTGACCAATTCACCAGAGGGTCAGTGAGCAAGGGGAGGTAACTTTTGATTCCCAAAAGGTCCCAAATACTTTGCCTAGCATGGATATGGCAATGTAGCCTCATTGCTTCATTCTCCAGTGGGTTGCATGTACCTCTCTGACACAATATTCCTAATTCTACCTCCCATAGATACATTCAGAGTATAAAAAGTGCATGAGGCCACTGGTAGAAGGAGTTGAGGACAACAGTGTGGTGCTGCTATTCCAGGCAATGGAGCTGGCACCCCCACTCTATTAATCTTCTCTCTGCACTGGTAGTAAAGTTGCCCTCCATGCCCCACTAGTGTCTACAAACTCATGTTTGCAACTATCCAGCCAGGACACGGATTTTTAGATATCCAGCTTGGGAAACCCAAATTGTGGGTCAATAGAGCAGAAAAAGGGTGAATTTTACTCTCAACAGTGACAGTATCTTAGCTGCTATCCCCCTCTGTACTTTCTACAATACATAAATTACAGTGATGCTAGCCTGACCTGCAAGGAGAAAAATGAAAGACAGCTGCAGAATGGGGATAGTATTTGATAGATAACAGAGACTAATGCAATTCATATTCAAAAGACTATCATAAAGGAATTTTAAGACTAAAGAGTGAAGCACCCATGGGTCAGAAAATGACAGTTAAAGCTATGCATTCAGCTCTGCCCCTAATGTGGCTGTGCACAGATTACAATGCAGTATTTAATTGCATGATTACATATCAATTTTTCCAGAGATCCACTGCCCCTTTCAACATACAGAACGGATTGTTCACAATGAATGAAGCAGCTCTTTCATGCTTATTTTTTTATTATAATTGTTCAGTGTGTGGTTCCTTTCCCCATACGCTGCACACCAGCCAACTCCTCCACAAAGACAGGAAAGGAGCCTCTGCCTTATTCACTGGATAAACTTACCTCCGTCAGTTCACACTGTCCAACTTCTGGAGTGAGCAAGGCAGAGGTCTTGTGGAAAGTGATAGTATGAGGATCGTGTAATTAGAATTTGTATGGAAATTAATATGCATAAAGAGGACAATGGGAGGCTGGAAGTAGAATATGGGCTGCCTTACCCTTGGTATTCAGAGACTTGAGTCCTGCAGTTTTTTAACACAGCATTTGATAGGGAGATTTTTAGGTTAAAGAACAAAAACAAAACAAAAAAACTGATGAAATTTGATCATGCAAAGCTACTTACTATATACAGCATAATTGCCTTGTCCAATAAAGAATAGACTTGGACATGGCTCCTTCACAGTCAAGTCTCTTTCCAAATGCACCGCCACACGTCATTCTATATAATGAAAAAAGTTCCTCTTCACTTTCTTATGCCAGGTTTCAGAGTAGCAGCCGTGTTAGTCTGTATTCGCAAAAAGAAAAGGAGTACTTGTGGCACCTTAGAGACTAACAAATTTATTAGAGCATAAGCTTTCGTGAGCTACAGCTCACTTCATCGGATGCATCTCTAAGGTGCCACAAGTACTCCTTTACTTTCTTATGCGGTTCCAGATCACAAAATGTTAAGAGATTGTATCCTGAATGAGAATTTCCATTTAGACAGATACACATGCAAGTGCAGTAGCAGTGAAACATTGATAGATAATTATTAAGGAAAAAAAATACAATGCACATGCACAAAGCAAGTTTGTAAATCTTAATGCCTCAGCCAAATCAAAGAGGACTTTCACCAGACCACCTTATCTATTACATAGGGCTAGCATCCCTGACAAATTAAAAGATTCTTCCACAGCCTACCAAGACATTAGAACTGGTCAGTATGCTTGGTGGTAATTTTTTTTTTTTAAATGGCAAAAGTTTTATCCCTTCACTCTTTGTATTTGAAAGAGATGAGCTTTTCATAAAATTTATGCCCAGGCCAAGAACAAATGTGCAAAATTTCAGCCCAAAAGGTGGCAGTCTTGACAAAGTTATAAGCAATTGAAGAAAGCTACAGGGGTGTTCCTATACACTGCCTACAATGTAACAACTAGGTGTTTAGGCTAAGAACTCTGCCATAATTTTAGAAGTGAGAAAGTAGGCTACAGAAATGGAGGGAAATCCATACTCCTAAAACACAGAGAGAATGATTAGGGTTACAGAGAGAATGGTCTTTAATAGGCAGGAAAGCTCCTTTGGCAGCTAATCTCAGTGAAAAAATCAAGGCCACCAAATATTTATCTCCAAGACATTAGTCAAGTGATAATAGTCATATGAGGGGCCCTACATCTTCTGGATCCCCCCCCACCAAGAGACGTTAGGAAAGATCTACTGATGGGTACAGGTTAGGATGTGTTCTCACCCAGAGGAGGGGGGATCCCTTCAGCTATTCTCAACATATTGGTGACCAGTACAGCTTGCATTGACTCACCTCAAAGGTGTTTTGTTTTGTTTTTAAATGAGAGTGTTACTGACGTCCAACCCCCTCATTACATACCCCATATCCAAACGTATTTCTGGCTTGAATCTTACATGTAGCTCAGGTTCCAGGAGACTGATGGATTTGGCACATTGTTAAATATATGAAGAGTTGTTCAAGGGCTGGAGTGAGATGCAGCAGAAGGATTGATCAATCCCAATACTGTATTTTTCCCCCCAACTGAAGAATGGAGTCCTGGTATCAGGATAATGAAGTTTTCATACTTTAGTTATTTGTAAACTCTCACGCCCTGTGGATTGGCTCTCCTGGAGCCTTCTGAGTTGGGACAGAAGGGCCTCTAGCTTTGTTCCACCTCACACTTATTCAAGTAAGTCTGCAGACTGCATTGAGCCAGGTTTTCCAGTGTCATCTGTTAGAATGAAAGAATTTGTCAGATTAGTTCTCGGGTAACTAGCATCAGGGTGCTGTGGAGTTCAGCCATTGGGAGTGAATGTAACATCCTCACAGTCCACCCAAAGCACTGCCAGGAGAGGCTCATTGGCCCCAGCATTGCCTCACACACACACCCTTTGACATCATCCATACAGGAATTGGATTGGACTATGGAATCCAAAATAAAATTCAAGCAATTCTGGAACCTGGACCACAAACTCCAGGAGTGCCAAATAGTCAGTTCTCCAGCAGACACTTGTATATACTCCAGCATGCACACACACTCACACACCCACTCATGTCCTCCTAGCCACTGTGGAGTCTCAGCTCCCTCCCTGCTCTTCCTTTTCCCTGAAAAGCAAAGAGCTGTTCATCCTCACTTCCTGAGAGTCCATCTGCAGCATATGCTGGAACCCGGACACAATCCCACTCGTCCTACAAGTCAATCATGAATGAAACTGGAGAGCATGAGCCACATATTGCTTCAGTCCCCTTCCCTACGAGAATGGGCTTGAATTACGAAGGAACTGGTACCAGCCACTTTGCTACAGGCACTTCCTACCAATAATTCCCCTCAGTAGCTTCAGGAGGATGCCCAGGCTGATGTAAGACATTTATGGGAGCTCTCCACCCCAAATGGAACTTCAGTGGCGCCATCCTAAATATTTGTTCCAGCCTCTGCACAAGGGATGGCTCTAACCCTAATTAACCAGCAGACCAAATTTGGTAGTGAATCCTGGTCACGTGCCACCTGAGGCACATTGCGCTATGTTAAGAATAAGAATAATCAGTTCTTCCAGCAGAGTTTCCCTATTAGGGTTATGCAGAGAGGGGATCCCAAAGCAACAGGCTATGTACAAATAGATCAGCATTCTCTCCAACAGAGAGATGAAGACTAAATAATTCCTGAGGATGTGCATCCTCCACTCCACATGCTGAATCCCTGTCACCCCCTTGCCTTGGAATGAGCTCTACAAAGAAGTAGCTGTTATGTACATGCATCTCCGCTCCCTTCCTTTGGAAAGTGTCCCTTCAAAGTGACAGGAATCCTGGGACAGATGGGTGAGGGTGTCCTTAGGCTGACTCCCCAGCAGCAATGGAGCCTGCAGCTTTCTTCTTGGGGCGAGCTTTCACACTCTTTAGTGGAGGCTGCAAAAGAAAACAGAGAAACTATCAGTTCATGAAGGGCAGTACAGAGCAGAAAGGAGGGGGAGCATAGATCAACAACACAGCAAAAAGGGTTGTCAGAACACAAGGAGTCTATTCAATCCAATATGCTGACCCCTTAAACATGGCTGAAGGGACAAAGTCTGCTCAAAAATCTGACTTCTGCTTGATATTATTTAACTTTGTTTTGTCAGTGCCACTGTATAGTCATTAAGTTTTCTATTGTTTCAGTGGGTCTTTCACACATAGAATCATAGAATCATAGAATATCAGGGTTGGAAGGGACCCCAGAAGGTCATCTAGTCCAACCCCCTGCTCAAAGCAGGACCAAGTCCCAGTTAAATCATCCTAGCCAGGGCTTTGTCAAGCCTGACCTTAAAAACCTCTAAGGAAGGAGATTCTACCACCTCCCTAGGTAACGCATTCCAGTGTTTCACCACCCTCTTAGTGAAAAAGTTTTTCCTAATATCCAATCTAAACCTCCCCCATTGCAACTTGAGACCATTACTCCTCGTTCTGTCATCTGCTACCATTGAGAACAGTCTAGAGCCATCCTCTTTGAAACCCCCTTTCAGGTAGTTGAAAGCAGCTATCAAATCCCCCCTCATTCTTCTCTTCTGCAGACTAAACAATCCCAGCTCCCTCAGCCTCTCCTCATAAGTCATGTGCTCTAGACCCCTAATCATTTTTGTTGCCCTTCGCTGTACTCTTTCCAATTTATCCACATCCTTCTTGTAGTGTGGGGCCCAAAACTGGACACAGTACTCCAGATGAGGCCTCACCAGTGTCGAATAGAGGGGAACGATCACGTCCCTCGATCTGCTCGCTATGCCCCTACTTATACATCCCAAAATGCCATTGGCCTTCTTGGCAACAAGGGCACACTGCTGACTCATATCCAGCTTCTCGTCCACTGTCACCCCTAGGTCCTTTTCCGCAGAACTGCTGCCGAGCCATTCGGTCCCTAGTCTGTAGCGGTGCATTGGATTCTTCCATCCTAAGTGCAGGACCCTGCACTTATCCTTATTGAACCTCATTAGATTTCTTTTGGCCCAATCTTCCAATTTGTCTAGGTCCTTCTGTATCCTATCCCTCCCCTCCAGCGTATCTACCACTCCTCCCAGTTTAGTATCATCCGCAAATTTGCTGAGAGTGCAATCCACACCATCCTCCAGATCATTTATGAAGATATTGAACAAAACGGGCCCCAGGACCGACCCCTGGGGCACTCCACTTGACACCGGCTGCCAACTAGACATGGAGCCATTGATCACTACCCGTTGAGCCCGACAATCTAGCCAGCTTTCTACCCACCTTATAGTGCATTCATCCAGCCCATACTTCCTTAACTTGCTGACAAGAATGCTGTGGGAGACCGTGTCAAAAGCTTTGCTAAAGTCAAGAAACAATACATCCACTGCTTTCCCTTCATCCACAGAACCAGTAATCTCATCATAAAAGGCGATTAGATTAGTCAGGCATTTCCACAGCAACAGGGAATGAAAAATATTTTAAACCATAGGAAAATTTAATAGGAAAAACCCAAGAATCAGAAGGGGACCTTGAGACTAGGAGTGGTTTGGGGGAAGGGGGGCGGAGAGAGAGACACTAGGTTTCAAATTGATCATTAGTCTCTATTCCAGTCTAACTCTAAATAGTCTAACTATTTCTGGTTCTAAATAGTACCCACAATCCTGCTCTTCCAGAAAGAGAGCCATTAATGTCTTGAACTAGTTTGTACACTCTGCTACAATTGCCTATCTTATTCCAGATCCTTAGAGAGAGGAGTGGATTCAGTGAGTTATGAAGACTTGACACCATTGACAGAGCTGAGAATTTGCCCAAAGCATGTTTCTGAAAAAGTGTCTAAGAATTCCTACAACAAAACAAACAGAAATTGGACTTGAAAGTTCTGAAGAAAGACTAAGCAGAAGGAACAAGCCTTCCTGAAAAGCACCTTGTCTTCTATACCCATCATGAAGCAGCAGAAAGGGCACAATCCCTATTTCCTTGCCCCCGACCCCCCTGCACTTTATAGATCACCTTTAACACCCATTAATAGGAGAACTGCAATAGAATCTGGCCCTCCTGCTTCACAGCAGTTTATGCTCACTGTTCTAGGCCACAGGACCTTTTCGGGAAGAGAGTAGGAGGATCAAGCCAGAGGAGCTTCTAGGATCAGAAATTCAGGCAGGTTTCAAGCATCTCATCAGATGAGGCATTTTGCCCAGCAGGTAACTAGACTCCCTAGTGGGCAGCATACCCAGTCTTAACATTGTAGTTTAAATGTTAATGCAATGTTACTACAGTGGTGCAATTGAAATTATCAATCCATCACTAAATGTTTCAAAGTTTAGCAGCTTGAGTTAGGCGGAGCAAAAAATGGCCCCCACCTTTATAAAAGGAAGAAACAACTTATTTATTATGTGTAATTCAAATTATAATGGTGGGGGGAGACCTTCAGCAAGAACCCAAGCTTGGAAAGTTTCAGCTCAAAAAACAAAAGCTTCAGAGTTATGAGCATCTGAAAAGAGGGGGTTAGAATGGAAACTATATTAGGCATAAATGCACCCAATTCTCATGTGTGGCTAGGCTAAGAGATGTGATTGAAGGATGGAAGGCATAAGAACCATCCACTATCTGAAAAAAGGCCAAAAGGGGAGTAGCAGGATCAAGTTATCTATCTAGGGCATTTCTAAGACTCAAGACACAGGCTGGATCTATCAGTAAAAGTTTCCTGACAGCAACTGTCCCAGAAGTCACCTACTACAGGACAGGCCCAACAAAGAAAGTAACAGAACGCCGCTAGCCGTCACCTTCAGCCCCCAACTAAAACCTCTCCAGCACATCATCAAGGATATACAACCTATCATGAAAGACGATCTCTCACTCTCACAGATCTTGGGAGACAGGCCAGTCCTTGCTTACAGACAGCCCCTAACCTGAAGCAAATACTCACCAACAATCACACACCACACAACAAAAACACTAACCCAGGAACCTATCCTTGCAACAAAGCCCGTTGCCAACTCTGTCCACATATCTATTCAGGGGACACCATCATAGGACCTAATCACATCAGCCACACTATCAGAGGCTCGTTCACCTGCACATCTACCAATGTGATATATGCCATCGTGTGCCAGCAATGCCCCTCTGCCATGTACATTGGCCTCACCAGACGGTCTCTACATAAAAGAATAAATGGACACAAATCAGACGTCAAAAATTATAACATTCAAAAACCAATCAGAGAACACTTAAATCTCCCTGGTCACTTGATTACAGACCTAAAAGTCATAATATTACAACAAAAAACCTTCAAAAACAGACTCCAATGAGGGACTGCTGAATTGGAATTAATTTGCAAACTGGACACCACTAAATTAGGCTTGAATAAAGACTGGGAGTGGATGGGTCATTACACAAAGTAAAAGTGGCGAAGAGTCCTGTGGCACCTTACAGACTAACAGACATATTGAAGCATAAGCTTTTTTGGGTGAATACCCACTTCTTCAGATGCATGTAGTGAAAATTTTCAGAGCACAAAGTAAAACTATTTCCCCATGCTTATTTTTCCCCGCTACTATTACTCTCACCTTCTTGTCAACTGTTGGAAATGGGCCATCCTGATAATCACTACAAAAGGTTTTTTTCTCCTGCTGATAATAGCTCACCTTAATTGATCACGCTCATTATAGTGTGTATGGCAACACCCATTTTTCCATGTTGTGTGTGTGTGTAAAATATATATCTTCCTACTGTATTTTCCACTGCATGCATCCGATGAAGTGGGTCTAAGCCCACGAAATATAAATTTGTTAAATTTGCTCAAATAAATGTGTTAGTCTCTAAGGTACCACAAGTACTCTTTGTTCTTTTTGTCCCAGGGAAGTGGGAGTCTCGTTGTTTCACATCCCTAACCATCTTGGCTAAGAGCCCCTGATGGACCTATTCTCCATGAATTTATCTACTTCTTTTTTGAACCCATTTATAGTTTTGGCCTTCACAACATCCCATGACAATAAGTTCACAAAATGCACAGTCAACCTGCGGAAGTAGTACTTATGTTTGTTTTAAACCTGCTGCCTATTAATTTCATTGGGTGACTCCTGGTTCTTGTATTATGTGAAGGAACAAACAACACTTCCCTATTCACTTTCTCCACACCGTTCATGATTTTATAGACTGCTATCATATCCCCCTTAGTCGTCTCTTTTCTAAACTGACTAGTTCCATTCTTCTTAATCTTTCCCATATGGAAGCTGTTCCATACTCCTAATTATTTTTGCCTCTCTTCTCTGTACTTTTTTCCAATTCTACTATATCTTTTTTGAGATGAGGCGACCATAGCTGCATGCAGCATTCAAGGTGTGGGCATACCATGAATTTATATAGTGGCTTTATGATATTTTCCATTTTATTCTCTGCCCCCCTTTGTTGAATTTTTTTTTTTTTGACTGCTACTGCACATTGAGCAGATGTTTGCAGAGAACTATCTTTGATGACTCCAAGATCTCTTTCTTGAGTGGAACAGCTAATTTAGACCCCATTGTTTTTTTATTTATAACTGGAATTATGTTTTGCAATAGGCATTACTTTTCACTTACCAATACTGAATTTCATCTGGGATTTTGTTGCCCAGTCACTCAGTTTAGCGAGGTCCCTTTGTAACTCTTCACAGTCAGCTTTGGATTTCGCTATCTTGAGTAATTTTGTATCATCTGCAAACTTTGCCACCTAACTGATAATTCTGTTCTTTACTATAATTTCAACTGTACAAACCAGCTCCAATCAGCCCAAGAAGTCATAGATATTAAGGTCAGAAGGGACCATTCTGATCATCTAGTCCGACCTCCTGCACAGCGCAGGCCACAGAATCTCACCCATCCACTCCTATGAAAAACCTCACCAATGTCTGAGCTACTGAAGTCCTTAAATCATGGTTTAAAGACTTCAAGGAGCAGAGAAGCCTCCCTCAAGTCAACCATGCCCCATGCTACAGAGGAAGGCGAAAAACCTCCAGGGCCTCTCCAATCTGCCCTGGAGGAAAATTCCTTCCCAACCCCAAATATGGCAATCAGCTAAACCCTGAGCATATGGGCAAGATTCACCAGCCAGATACTACAGAAAATTCTTTCCTGGGTAACTCAGATCCCATCCATCTAATATCCCATCTCAGGGGATTTGGCCTATTTACCCTGAATATTTAAAGATCAATTACTTATCAAAATCCCATTATCCCATCATACCATCTCCTCCATAAACTTATCAAGTAGAATCTTAAAACCAGATAGATCTTTTGCTCCCACTGCTTCCCTTGGAAGGCTATTCCAAAACTTCACTCCTCTGATGGTTAAAAACCTTCGTCTGATTTCAGGTCTAAACTTCCTGGTGGCCAGTTTATACCCATTTGTTCTTGTGTCCACATTGGTACTGAGCTTAAATAATTCCTCTCCCTCTCCGGTATTTATCCCTCTGATATATTTATAGAGAGCAATCATATCTCCCCTCAACCTTCTTTTAGTTGGGCTAAACAAGCCAAGCTCTTTGAGTCTCCTTTCATAAGACAAGTTTTCCATTCCTCGGATCATCCTAATAGCCCTTCTCTGTACCTGCTCCAGTTTGAATTCATCCTTTTTAAACATGGGAGACCAGAACTGCACGCAGTATTCTAGGTGAGGTCTCACCAGTGCCTTGTATAATGGTACTAAAACCTCCTTATCCCTACTGGAAATGCCTCTCCTGATGCATCCCAAAACCGCATTAGCTTTTTTCACAGCCATATCACATTGGCAGCTCATAGTCATCTATACACCAGCTCACCTCAGCTTTTGTAACTTTCTTAGGAGCTTTGAGGCTCTGGGTGCGTTTCGGTGTTTTGTCTCCTGCATCCTCATCTGAAGGTTCTGTTCTAGAATCAGATTGGGCTCCATTTGACCTATGAGACACACTGGCCTCTTCTCCTGAGGAGTAACAAGAAGCAGCTAAAGACGAGAAGAAAACAAAAACATCTTTTATATGTTTCAGTACCAAGTCCATCCAAAAGGGGCTCCCAATCAGGGCTGTCAGGAGGAGACAGAGGTGTCAGCAGCTCTTACTCAGGGCCTGGGGGATACACCCAAGAGTGTGCAAACATGCCCATAATCTGGGAAGGATGGGGAAAATGTAGACTACTCATGCCCTCTAACCAGGGTGGATTGATTTGCATCAAACAATTTAAATCACTGACTTTCCTCATGATTTAAATCAGAAAGCAGGAAATCTTGATTTAAATAATCATTTTGCATTTTTACCTTTTAGTTATTTTCCTAAAGAGGGGTTGATTCTCATTGACTGATAACCATTAAAACACAACTGCAGACTAAAATTGGTACTTTTGCTAAGGAGGATATTCTATAGCTATACACATTTACTTTAAGCTGCTACAGTTTAAAACATTTTTCAGACTCTTAATTTTTTACATTCTTTTATGTTAGAAAATAGTGAATGATGCACTTATTTACTAGAGGATTGATTTTTAACTTGCTGTTTTTGCGCATTTTTAATAGAACTTGACAAATCACGTTTAAGAAAGCTACCTTAAATGTGCTGGATACACAAGAAAAAAGTTTATCATAGGTTTTGCATTTGAAACTGATTAAGCAAAGAAGGAAGGTATTATCTGTAATTTGTGAACTGATCTATCATTTCTGTTCACCATGTCCTTCAAGATTTTAGAATTAGTAGAGCTCATACTCTAACCCCCAGTTTTTACTCTTAGATTGGAAAAGAAAAACAAGCTTTCCTGCTTTTGCACTTTCCCATTGTTTTTTTAACCTTGAAGGAACTAGACATTGAACTGCACTCATTGAATAAACTGAAATGAAGAGAATTCTCTTTGTACCTCCAGAAGAGGCTACTACTGAAAGCGCTAGTTTAGTACTTTAAAGAACACTATGGTTCAAGGTGCATAGCTGGCAACTTCCACCAGTTCAGTGATGTGGCATTCTTTAAAACTTTGATAATGGACACGTATTGTATGAACATTTTTTCAGGAATTTAAATGACTAATGTCTAAATTTACTATAATCTATTAATGTAGGCTGTCATATTTTCAAATTTAATTTTAAATAGATTTATTTTAAAAATAAAAATATCCAGGTACGACAGCAGATTCATCTGGAAGGGAACTTGCTCCAAAAATCTCTTTCCCCAAGTAACAGGCAATTCATACGCCTGTGTTACATGCAGCATTCAAAACATAAAATCTAAAGCTTTGGCAGCACTTCCCACCATCTTGAAGCCTTGATACACTACCCTTACCCCTGTTGTTCAGGACCTCATAGAATGGCCTAACAGAAGTACTATGTACCTGAATCCTCAATGGTTTCAAGGCGACTAGTGGAGGTGCGCAGCTGTGGCTTCGGGCTCTGTAGATGCACAGTATCTTCATCCCGGATCAGAGTCAAGTCCTGCATGCTGAAACTCCTCAGCTTCTCAGATAGAACTCCCTGACCCTAACAGGACACAACAGTTAGTGCCATGGATACCCCATACATGGCTTCTGTCATCTGGGATTCTTCACAGAGACAAACTGGAAGGACCGGGAAATGTCCCATTCTCCACAAAGAGACTCAAGAGGAAGAGACATGCATGCTCCAGAAGCCAACAGGAAAGAAGACTGCGCCGGGGCAATCTCCCCCTCATTCCCTCCTGAAGATGAAGTACTGTGTGAAGAATAATGCAAACTGAGAAAGGCAGGAGGAGAGTGAGGTCAGCAGTACCCACCAGCTTCCCTCGAAACCAACAGGGAATCAGCTGAGGGACACAGCAACAGGAACTTAAATAATTTTAAAACAGAATTTGATAAGTTTATGAATGGAATTATATGACATGGTTGCCTTTGATAGCAGGACAATGCACTTGATGACCAAGGAGGTCTCTTTCAATCCTATGTTCCTATGGAAGTTATCCTGCTGGGGGCAGACTGGCGTCTCAGAGGCTAAAGAAGTGGATGCAGCACACAGTTGTGTTACCTTTGCAGCTGCAGTAACTGCTGCATTGGCAGCCAAGTTTAAACCTTTCTTGCCGACTCGCATCATGGTTTCATAGCTCTTGTCACGGGCCTGGGTAATATACTCATCAATCTCCTAGGAAAGAAGTGGGGAAACCCAACATTTAGATTCCTGGTTACAAGCATGGACAGAGTTCCTCCCCATTAAAAACCAAAAGCTCATCAGGCACCTTTCTCCAAGACCAATGGCACCAGCTACTGGGTATTACTTCTGTCACTCACAGGCTTGCACCCAGTGGAGGGTTGCATTTGCAACTTGTCAAAAAGCAGTGAACTATATCTAATTTACATAAAATGGAGGAGAGCAGTGCCCACCAATAATATAAAATTGCAGCCTGCACAGGCTACAGGTTCTAGAATGCATAGCTTCCATCTTGATTCAAACAGTCTAGCTGCTAGAGCAGTCCATGTGGGAACCCATCACATTTGCAAGCCACACATCTATACTAAAAATTACAACTACTACAGATCACGTTGCAATACTCCACAGGGTGCACTTTAGCCACCTTGCTTTAGAGAAGTAGGCAGCACAAGTATGACTTGATGCCTCAGGATCTTTATCATGGTCTAAAAGGGTCAAAAGTCACGCAACTTCCAGGGCAGGTCAATAGCCATGGCAATAGAAAAGTACCTTCTCTTTATTGGAGAGCGTTGGGTGCACAAACTTCCTGTAGAGGACGCTGGAGCCCTTGGTGTAAGGAGAGAGCAACCAGATCACAAATGCGATTTTCAACTCAAAATAAAACGGAAACCTGAGAGAGATGGAGAAGCTGGAATCAAGAGCAGGTCAGAGACAGATACAGATAGTCCAAATGGAAAATAGATAGGATTAGTAAAGAGAAGATTCGGAAATGGAATAGAATCAACATGACAAGGCCAGCAATGGAACAGAGTCCTTCCTGAACCTCTGGGACACACCTCCTGGAGGTCTCTCTGGGTATGTCTCCATAGACTTGGGTTTGTAGCTGTGTAGACAGCGTTTGTAGTTGTGGCTCAGGCTGGAGCTCAGGCTCTGAAGCCCACGAGGCATTTATGGCTAAGTTGAAGCTTCCAGCCACAATGGCTACAAAAAAAGTCCTTTAGTGGAGAGGACCCTTCCTCCTGTATTTCACAGCAGCTGATTCTAGAAGAGTGTCTGAGAGCTTTCCCTCCTTTCCCCATATGGAAAGAACAGCCAGGATACTCACCAGGAAAGAACAATATCTGTGAGCGTTTCTGCTGTGGTGAAGAAGGCAAACACAATCCAATACATCATCCACTTCACCTGTAAAAGGACAGCTATTCCATTAGAAACCAAAAACCACAAACACTAGGATGCAACCCAAAAACTGGGATTTTTTCCTTGTCAAATGACTGGTCACATCAAGATGTTAATTTTATCCTAAGGATGAGGGAATGTATCAGTAATTTAGGATAGAACACATTAAATGGATGTTATAATTATCCATAAAACATGAAATAATGAACACAGGAAATTGTCAGCTAAGGTTAACCTTAAAAAAAATCCAAACAAATTAAGATATGCAAATACATAGCCAGGAACACCCAAACAACCTTAACTCTATTATGTAGTGACACCAGAAATAACCAAAGGATTACAGAATTTTAATGTTTGTAGTCCCAAACTAGATCAAGACTCTTTGACTGAACATTAGATTTTTCTTTTTGCCACAAATCACAACATGTTTGGATTTCCTTCTAATTTTAATTTTGACCCTGAATTTCCTGGATTTGTCATGCTTGGAGACATGTACAGTACTACAGGCATGTTGCTACTTTTACTCTAAACCATCGATATGTACTCTAAACCTTAATTCCATCTTTGATGTAGTTTGTTTGGGAATTTTCAAGTTTTATAAATGAACATTGAACAAGAAACCCATAGAAACTATTACCATGGGATATTTCTGGTGATTTTTTTTTTTAATTATTTTAACTTTTAGGGACATATTTCTTTGTGGATCCTGACTGCTTTTAGACACTCTAGGGCTAACAATTTTTCCCCTCCCTGTTGAATTTGTGCACTGGGCAATTTTTGAAAAGACATATTTAGGATTAATTACCACTTTTTGCTATTATTCATAAATGAAAGAATATCTGTTAGAGACTGAAGAATAAAGTTTTCTCCTTCAGAGAAACTCCCAAAGTGTTGCCCTTTTTCAAAATTATCACTAACTCCCATTGTTTCCAATAGGAGAGAAGTCAAGATGCCCTCAGGGAAGATGGTAGCCCTCCTGTGTTGTCAGGAGGTAGAGAGAAGCACTGCAAGAAGCACATAAATGGAGGCAGTGGCCATCTTTGCTAAAGGCAACTTATAGTCTCAATGCCACTGAGAAGAATGGCAGATGGTAGCCATTGTGAAATAGGGGAAATTCTGTGTGGAATTATCTATAAGAAGGTTATGCGGTGAAGTAAGTTTGAAGAGTGTCATTAAGACCATGTGGGAGAAAGAAAAATAAGATCTGATCTAGGATGCTAAATTTCTTAAAGAACCACCTTAATTTAATTTTATTTCAAACTAATTAATGGATTTACTTGTAAAGTCTTTAAGAAAATTCATCCTATGCTCAACAGATAAGTGCTGTAATTTTGGAGAAAAATACAGCATATCCTTATACATAAGAGTGAATTCCTGCAAACCTCAACTCAGCCTCAACTATGGAGCCACAGCTGACAGACACCTCCACAGTGTACTGAATACCATTCATCTCAATATAGAACTTTAGGGTGTCCCACTTAACTTTTTGTCATATTGCAAATTGGCCATTTATTTGACGTCCCTAGCCTCTATTTGCCAGAAGTTGGGAATGGGTGACAGGGGATGGATCACTTGATGATTACCTCTTTTGTTCATTCCCCCTGAAGCACTTGGCATTGATAGGGTTGCCAGGTGTCCGGGTTTTGACCAGAACACCCAATCAAAAAAGGACCCTGGCAGCTCCGGTTAGCACCACTGACCAGGCCATTAAAACTCCAGTTGGTGGTGCTGCGGGACACACAGGCTCCCTGCCCGGCTTCACGTGGCTCCCAGGAAGCGGCCGGCATGCCCGGCTCCTAGGCAGAGGGGCAGCCAGGGAGGCTCAATGTGCTGCCGTTGCCCGCGGGTGCCGCCCCAAGCACCGGCTTTGCAGATCTCATTGGCCGGGAACCGCAGCCAATGGGAGCTGTGAGGGCAGCACCTGCAACGGAGGCAGCATGTGGAGCCCCTGGCCATGCCTCCACCTAGGAGCTGGAGAGACACGTCGCCTCTTCCTGGGAGCTGCCTGAGGTCAGCACTGCCCAGAGCCCACACCTCCTCCTGCACCCCAATCCCCTGGCCACAGCCCTCTCCCACACCCCAAACCCAAACCCTGAGCCCTCCTCCTGCACTCCAAACCCCTCGGCCCCAGTCCATAGCCCCCTTCTGCACCCCAAGCCCCTCATCCCTAGCCCCACCCCAGATCCCAGGAGATGGCGGATGAGATTGCAGAGCCATTGGCCATTATCTTTGAAAACTCATGGCGATCGGGGAAGTCCCGGAAGACTGGAAAAAGACTAATGTAGTGCCCATCTTTAAAAAAGGAGGATCCAGGGAACTACAGGCCAGTCAGCCTCACCTCAGTCCCTGGAAAAATCACGGAGCAGGTCCTCAAGGAATCAATTCTGCAGCACTTAGAGGAGAGGAAAGTGATCAGCAACAGTCAGCATGGATTCACCAAGGGCAAGTCATGCCTGACTAACCTAATTGCCTTCTATGTCGAGATAACTGGCTCTGTTGATGAGGGGAAAGCAGTGGATGTGTTATTCCTTGACTTTAGCAAAGCTTTTGATACGGTCTCCCACAGTATTCTTGCCAGCAAGATAAAGTAGCATGGGCTGGAGAAATGGACTATAAGGTGGATAGAAAGCTGGCTAGATCATTGTGCTCAATGGGTAGTGATCAATGGCTCCATGTCCAGTTGGAAGCCGGTATCAAGTGGAGTGCCCCAATGGTTGGTCCTGGGGCCACTTTTCTTCAATATCTTCATTAATAACCTGGAGGATGGCGTGGACTGCACCTGCAGCAAATTTGCAGATGACACTAACCTGGGAGGAGCGGTAGGTACGCTGGAGGGTAGGAATAGGCTACAGAGGGGCCTAGACAAATTAGAGGATTGGGCCAAAAGAAATCCGATGAGGTTCAACAAGGACAAATGAAGAGTCCTGCACTTAGGACAGAAGAATCCCATGCACTGCTACAGACTAGGGACCGAATGGCTAGGCAGCAGTTCTGCAGAAAAGGACCTAGGGGTTACAGTGGACGAGAAGCTGGATATGAGTCAACAGTGTGCCCTTGTTGCCAAGACGACTAACGGCATTTTGGGCTGTATAAGTAGGGGCACTGCCAGCAGATCGAGGGATGTGATCGTTCCCCTCTATTTGACATTGGTGAGGCCTCATCTGGAGTACTGTGTCCGGTTTTGGGTCCCACACTACAAGAAGGATGTGGAAAAATTGGAAAGCATCCAGCAGAGGGCAACAAAAATGATTAGGGGACTGGAACACATGACTTATGAGGAGAGGCTGAGGGAACTGGGATTGTTTAGTCTGCAGAAGAGAAGAATAAGGGGGGATTTGATAGCTGCTTTCAACTACCTGAAAGGGGGTTCCAAAGAGGATGGATCTAGACTGTTCTCAGTGGTACCAGATGACAGAACAAGGAGTAATGGTCTCAAGTTGCAGTGGGGGATGTTTAGGTTGGATGTTAGGAAAAACTTTTTCTTAAGGAGGATGGTGAAGCACTGGAATGGGTTACCTAGGGAGGTGGTGGAATCTCCTTCCTTGGAGGTTTTCAAGATCAGGCTTGACAAAGCCTTGGCTGGGATGATTTAGTTGGGGATTGGTCCTGCTTTGAGCAGGGGGTTGGACTAAATGACTTCCTGAGGTCCCTTCCAACCCTGATATTCTATGATTCTATGACCCCACACCCCCAGCCAGAGTCCTCACCCCCTCAGGAACCCTAACCCCTTGCCCCAGCTTGTTGAAAATGAGCAAGTCAGCAAGGGTGGAGGAGAAAGAGCAATGGGGGGGGGGTGGAGTGGGTGGGACCTCAGAGAAGTGGTGGGGCAGGGCCATTCAATTTTCTGCAATTAGAAAGTTAGCAACCCTAGGCATTGGCCGCTGTCGGAAGATAGGATACTGGGCTAGATGGACCTTTGGTCTGACCCAGTATGGCCATTCTTATGTATTCCTACTCTTATTTTCTGATAGATCTTCATAATTAGTTCCTCAATAGCCCCTTGCAAGAGGCTTTATCAAAGCCATTCTGAAAGCTCAAGTTAAGTTATACAGTGGACCCTTGCTAGAGCGCACATCGCTAGAGTGCGGATTTGCATATAGCGTGGTCGCGGCGATGGATCCCAATATTTAAATTGGGATCCATGGTAATGCGGTTCCCACATTAACGCGGTACCGCACAAGGATCCCAAACCCCACGTTCTAGCGAGGATCCGGTGTAGTGACTGATTCTCCTTTACCCACTATTCTGTTGACTAAAATTTCTACATCAAAAGACACACAGTTTTCCTTTAACGAAACTGGGCTGCTTCATCCCAATCATTGCCCCCCCAAAAGACAGAAATTGTTGGGCCACACCAGAATAGATGACTGCACACAACTAGAGGCTGCACTGATGTTAACAGAGTCAACCATCTGTTAACTGCTTGGACTGTTCAGTGCTGCAGAGGCAGAAGGCAATTGCTTGGTGGGAGAAAAAGCCAGGAGGGAAGCTAGGGATCATTGTTTGCAAAAACAGGAGAAAAGGGACAAGCTGAGTTAGCTACAAACTAAAAGAAAAAGCACTGGGCAAGTGGGTGACAGTGGGACAAGTAAGGTAAATCGGCCATGTAAGACAGGAATAAAAAAAAAAAAAAAAGTGAGATGAGTACAGGTAAAAATTCTTCTCTTTTCTCTTTCCTTTGCCAATGTTGTCTATTTTTTAGACTGAGCTTTTCAAACCAAGGACTAGTTTTGTATTTTGTTTTAAATAATTGGCAGACTGCTAATTGAAAAAAATAAATATAATTGTGTTCTTTAGAGCACCACTCTTTTAGGCACTTTAAAAATTATAAGCCAAAACTCTATACTATAAACATTAAAGTTGCATAGTCAAACATTTAAAAGTGCCAGCTATTCAGATCGATAGGGCAACAACAGCATTTCCTAACTTTCAAGTGCTTGACTTTCCAATAACACATTCATTTAACATACTTCTATTGAATAACAGGTCTCATGCTGGCAATATTAGGATATCCTTGGAATTTCTAAATATTAGAAATGACAATTTCTTAATTTGAAACGTTGCATCCAACATGGGGGAATTCTATATGAAACCTCATCTTGATAGATAAAGAAGAACTGATAACAGAACTAAAAATTAGCTCATTACTTGACCACATTTGTTATGTGCCAACAGTCTGAAGTCCAAACCAGTAATACTTAATGCTGTAAAAAGGCCCAGTTTCACAAAGCTGAAAACAATTATGAGCCAAATCAGTTGGGTAATAAAGTAAGATGGCCACATAACAGTGTTTAGCCCACTGGGTCATCTTCAGTCCATGCATTATGCTTTTCCGGGTCGATGGGTAAACATCCTCCCCCTAAAAAGACAAAAAGCGGGGAAATGTAGTCGGAAGAGAACCTGAAACATAAGCCCTTGTATCACAGGCCTGGTATAAAGCAGGACTTGCTCACAAAATCTGGGAAGAACAGGATTGATATTGCAGAAATACACATTCCTAAAAAGTGCTAAGCACAGAGTACTCACGCATTCCGATATCAAGTGGTACCAGAACATCCCAATATCATGGATGGTACAAAAACATTTCCCAAGATTAACAGGAACACACTGACCTCTCCTAAAAAATGAGGTCAGGATAACAGTATGTAATAAAAATGTTTTAATCAAACCAACATGTACAAGATAGTGGGTAATAACTAGCCACATCAGAGGGAACTAACTAACTATGTCAGAGGCAGTAATAACTTGTTTGTATCAAGGTATAAAAATGTATCTCAAAGGATGTATCTTTGTCCAGCCAAGGGGGGAATGAAAAGTCCTGCCATTCACTAAACTGCATCCACTGTCATGGGCATATGTCTTAGCATCCTCGTAAAGTCTGCCAGGTGCTATTACCGTGCTTTGTCGACAATAAACCAGGCCTAGTGCCTTCACACCTTAATGGATCTTGTGGTCATTGGGCAGTTCGCTCAAGGTCTGCTGTGCCAGCTGTCTGCATAAAGCTAGGATGGCACTCAGGAAAACACACAAACACACACACACACACACACAGCCAAACATCTAACCACAAGTACAAAGTACTATACTTAGGAAGGGAAAAAAAAAATCAAATGCACAAATGTAAAATGTTTTTTAATTCATTTAATGTGTGCCATTTAATTCTACATTGCTCCACCACAACCCATTTCTCCCTCAAACTGACACCACTGATGTGGGCTGGATTCAATAGGCAAAGCTCCATATAACTTTAGAAGGCTGAAGAAAAATGAGGAGACATTGCAGAACTAGGTTCTGTAGCACTCATTGTTGATACCATTCCCGGCTCTGCAGTTCTGCAAGTAGGAGAACCACAAGTCACACCACAGACAACAACTCCACCACACCAGTGTCCTACTCACCAATGTTGTTGCTCCTCTTAGAGCAGCACTGAAGCAGGCAAAGAAGAGTAAAGGGGGACTGGATTCCACCCAAATACCAGCCAGATATCACCTCTCCCACTGAGGTGGTGTTCTGAAATGCTCAGAGGAGCACCATGCCTCCAATCAGGAGACTCATTGCTTGCTGCTGGAAAGTCCACATCCCAAACCACTGCAACACCATGGTCAGAAGCCACCAGGGTCGGGAGACTAAAGAGAAATAAGCCCTAAAAGGAAACTGGAGAAAATCCAGCCTCACAGAAGCCTCTTATTCAAGAGAAGAAATGGGGCAGAATAAATCATCCGACCTACAAAAGGAAAACTAAAGAAGACTGAGAAGACTGAAGAGTAACAAAAGGAGGCAGAAGAAAAGGGCTAGAGAGCCATATTCCAATGAAGAGGGGAGGGGAAAACCATCTCATCTATTTGGACTTTGAAACGCTTTCAGATTATACCATATTTTCACTCTTTCACCATCTCTCCTGCCAAACTAGATTTAGGATCTGAAAACTCCAGCCAAATCAGCTTCTTTCCATGGCATCATCTCATTTTGTTCCAAATCTGTCAATAAGCCAGGGTAACACATTAGCCTACAATTTGGACAAATTTGAGTACCTGGATACTTTTAATAGAATTATCTGGACAACTAAATTGTCAACTCTGGAGCTGCTCACCCTTCTTAAAATGATATTGTTCCAAGATATCTGTCTGTCTGCAGAGAATCAGTGTGACATCCATGTATGGGGGCACGTTTCCTTCAGGACCAGAAACATAAAGGGTTTTAAATGGAAACTTAAATGGTGCCGCCACCAGAGAAGTATTGTTTTGATACAGCACTACTTGCCAGCTCAATCTGGTCCCTGCTGCCAGGACTTTGCTGTTTGACCTCATTAGAATAGACTAATATCCTCCACCCCTTCCTCTCAATAAGCATAAGAATGGCCCTACTGGGTCAGACCAAGAGTCCATCTAGCCCAGTGTTCTGTCTTCTGACAGTAGTCAGTGCCAGGTGCCCCAGAGGGAATGAACAGAACAGGTAATCATCAAGTGATCCAGGCCCTGTAGCTCATTCCCAGCTTCTGGCAAACGGAGGCTAGGACACCATCCCGGCCCATCCTGGCTAATAACCACTGATGGACCTATCCTCCAAGAACTTATCCAATTCTTTTTTGAACCTTGTTTGAGCCACATGTTCAAGTGCTCAGCACCCACGATTTCAGCCTGATTTTCAGGAAAGCTCTGCTTCCTTATGGGTACCTAAACATAGACCAGATTTTCAAGCTTGCGGTAGCCAACTGCTCCCCTGTAACACTTGTAGCCAAAATGCCTAAAGAGCTCAACACCCAATATGCTGAGCTCTTCTGAAAACCTATCCCTTTGTTCTAATGCTTAAATGGGAGCTGAGCTCCTTTGAAAATCTGGCCCCAATTGTGTGAGCAGAATTCTCTTGGAAATGTCTGGTAAAGCATTATGGTCAGCAACGGCTAACCTTCACAGGCTTGTGAGGCTGGCATTCTCATTTTACAGATGGGCAAACAGAGATGCAGAGCAGCAAAGTCAGAGGAAGTCAGTGTCTGAACTTAGCAAGGCAGAGTCTGAATATACTCCATCCGCACCTAGCCTTGTGGGACTGGCCTCTAGCTCACCACACACACCCAAATGACAGGAGATATGCTTTGTCCCATACAGAGAAGGAAAAAGGCTGGTCTCAGGAGGGGGAGGATCTTGGGTGGTATGGTATTCTTGAAAACAGGATGAGAGTCAGGTGGGGGGGGGGGGAGGTTGCCAGTGGGAACACAACATGGCAACTCACACTTACATATTCTTTTACGTTTTTCGTCTTCACGGCCTTGTAAGAGGAATATGCAGGGTACAAAGTGCCAAATATTAGCCTGGAATAAAACAGAGCCCATGAGAACTATTCAGCATTCTTATTCACTTGATGCTCCTCCCCTCGCGGATCTCAACACCTCATCTTAATTTGGTCCCCCCACCTCCCTTAGCCCATCCTTTGATCTCAGAAATAAGATTCAGTTATTAGAGTGCTCACAGCCTGCCTGAAGCCGCCTCAGTCTTTCACCTAGAGCAGTTCCACTGGCACCAAACCCTCCTTTTATATCTAAAAAGTCTCAGCTCCATGAATTTTCTACCACTGTCTCTCTCTCCAGGCCTCTCGCAGCTGGGGATAGTGGGGATTATACCACTATGAAATGCACATTACAAAGTGATTCACCTCAAGACTATTCAGAAATGTACATTAGTAAAGAATTTTGCTGCATTTCATGCAATGGGCACAGTGCCCAAGTGCTGAGCTGGCACTGCTGACAACCAAGCAGCCAGGTTTAATGGGTTAGCTTTGACCTATAAAGCTCCCAGCGCTCATCTATTTTCAGGATGACTCTCGCGGAGGGGCTGAGTTATCTCTCTCGTTCCTACGAGAAGGGGGTGCTGACAGGGACCCCGTCTAAAATTCACAGCCCCCCCTCGCTGTTCCCGAATAGCCTCCAGAGCCCCCTGCCAGACGCAGCTAATGCCTGCGGATGCCCGGCAAGGCGGGCTTCGGGCTGCAGAGCGGCTGGGGGGCGGTGTCGCTCTGCGTGTGGCGAGGGCTTGGAGCTCTCGAGAAAGAGGGGCTAGCACCAAGCCCACGGAGCCTCCCCACCCCACACACCCCGGCCTCGCAGCGCCCCGACACGCCCGCCGCCAGAGGCTGCGGCTGACTCCGCAATTCTTACAGGTCCCCAGAGCCGCTGGCTCTGAGGGGCGCAGCGCGGGCTGGTCTCCCGGCCCTGGTGTGCGACCCGCGGCTCCGCAGGCTGCAAGGGGCCGGGATGCTGTAGAGCCACCCCCGCACTCACAACACGAGCCGGGAGATGATCCACGAAACCATGGCGGAGCCGGGCCGGCTCGAGGTCCGACAGCAGCGGGTCCGCAGCAGCCGGCTCCAGGCGGCCTCGGAGGCTCGGATGATCCTTAAAGGGCAGGTTCCTGCAGCAAGTATGGCCCCACCCCAGGCTCTTAAAGGGTAGGCCTCGCCGCGTCGGAGGGAAACTAGGACCAGAGCAACCCAAGAGCAACGTCTCCTCAGTGCAAAACCGGCACGGCACGGCGCGTCCCGCTTACCCGCCAACCACGCAGCGCCCCCCGTCACTCCCCTCCACGCCCCCACGCAGCGCCCGCCGTGGCTCTCCTCCGCGCCCCCGCACAGAGTCGGCCCGCATACCGCCCCCTCGGCGCCTCCGCACAGCGCACCCCGGTACTCCGCCGCGCCCTCACACAGCGCCCCCCGTAGCCTCCTCCGCGCCCCCACACAGCGACCCTCCCCAGGACCCCTCCGTGCGCTCCTCACTCCCCGCTCCCGCACCAGCACACAGCACCCCCCCAGTACTCCTCCGCAGCACAACCCCTCCCAACGCTGCCGTACAGCACCCCCGTACCCCCACCCCCTCCCCGCTGCCAGGTAGCGGCTCCCCCCGGTATCCCCTCCCTGTGCTGCCACACAGTACCCCATAATTCCCCTCTGTGCTGCCACAGAGCACCCCCCATTACTCCGCACCACATACCCCCCTCCACACTGCCAATCATAGAATCATAGAATCATAGAATATCAGGGTTGGAAGGGACCCCAGAAGGTCATCTAGTCCAACCCCCTGCTCAAAGCAGGACCAAGTCCCAGTTAAATCATCCTAGCCAGGGCTTTGTCAAGCCTGACCTTAAAAACCTCTAAGGAAGGAGATTCTACCACCTCCCTAGGTAACGCATTCCAGTGTTTCACCACCCTCTTAGTGAAAAAGTTTTTCCTAATATCCAATCTAAACCTCCCCCATTGCAACTTGAGACCATTACTCCTCGTTCTGTCATCTGCTACCATTGAGAACAGTCTAGAGCCATCCTCTTTGAAACCCCCTTTCAGGTAGTTGAAAGCAGCTATCAAAACCCCCGTACTCGCCCCTCCGTACCACCATACAGCGACACCCCCCCGCTATCCTCTCCCTGTGCCACCACACAACACCCCCCAGTACCCCCATTTGTGCCACCACACAGAGCACCCCAGTACCATATCTCTGTGTCACTACAGAGCACCCCCCTACTCCCCTTCCCCATGCTACCACACAGCACCACACACTACTCTCCGTCACCACACAGTGCCCCCCGAGTACCCTTCTGCATCACCCCACAGCGCCTTCTGTTCCCTCCCTCCCCATGCCGCAAGGCAGCGCACCCCCGGTACACCCCTCTGCACCACCACAGAGCACCTCTCTTTCCCCTCTATGCCACTGTACAGTGCCTCTGGTACCGTACCCCACTCTGCACCACCATGCAGCACCCCCCTTGGTACTGTACCCCTCCCCTCCCCACACCACCCCTTCCCTCCTCTGGGATACCTATGCCACTCTACCACACAGCACCCCATTCCCCCTCCAGCATCCCCCATACTGCTCTGTGTCACCACACAGCAACCCCCATATCGCCCTGTGCTACCACATAGCACCCCTCCCCCTTGGCTATTGTCCACACCATTGCAGAGCCCCTTCTCCTTAGATACGCCTCTGTGCCACCACACAGTGCCTGCTCCCTTGTATTCTCCTCCCACCACTACACAGTGCTCCTCTAGGATCTCCCCCCCCCATACCCTTCCATGCTAGCACATAGTGCTCCCAGTATCTCCCCTCTATGCTGCCACACAGCACCTCTTCTCCCTCTCTGGGATACCATGTCAACGTATACATTTAGCCATATTAAAATGCGTATTTGCTTGCACCTACTTTACCAAGCAACCAAGATCACTCTGTGGTGGTGGCCTATCCTCTTTCTTATTTAACATTCCCCCAATTTTTATGTCATCTGCAAACTTTATCAGTGATTATCTTATATTTTCTTCCAGGTCCTTGATAGGGGTCTACTATAGATCACCAGATCAGACAATGGAGGTGGATGATGTATTTCGAAAACAAACATATCCAAAACGCAAGACCTGGTAATTATGACGGACTTTAACTACCCAGACATCTGTGGTGGAAGTAATACAGCAAAGTACAATTTCCAGTAAGTTCTTGGAATTTATTGGGGACACTTTTTTGTTTCAGAAAGTGAAGAAAATAGGGGACAGCCCTTTTTTACATGATTCGGACAAACAGGGCAGATAGGTTGTAAATCTGAAGTTGGAAGGCAATTTGGGCAAAAGTGATCATGAAATGATGATTTCATGATTCTAAGGCAAGCAAGAAGTGAGAGCAGCAGAATAAGGACAAGGAGTTGATAGAAATTAATATAAATCAGAAGTTAGAATTGTAGAAAACTGATAAGGAAAGGTAAGGGACATGAGGAAAATAATCTGTGTGCAGCAGAGCTAAAGACAATATTAAGAGTTTTTAAAATGTATTAGGAACTAAAAGAATCCTGACAATGGTATTGGTCTGTTACTAGATGGAAATGGTAAAATTATCAATGCAGAAAAGGCAGAAGCGTTCAATAAAGATTTCTGTTCTATATTTGGGGTGGGTGGGGAGAGAGAAACCAAGGATGTAGTCTCATCATATGGTGGTGGTAACAGTCTTTCCATTCACTAGTATCTCTGGAGGTTGTTAAACAAAAGCTACTAAAAAGTTAGACATGTTTAAATCATTAGGTCCAGATAACTTGCATCCAAGAATTTAAAAAAAAAAAAAAAAAAAAAAGCAGGTTGTGGAGCTCCCTGGACCACTAGTGTTGAATTTCAATAAGTCTTTTAGCACTGAGGAAGTTCCAGAAGACTGGAGAAAACCATTTTAAAAAGTGGCACATTAGCTTAACAAAATGACCTGGGGAATTATAAGCCTGTCAGCCTGACACCAATTCTGGCCAAGATAGTTAAGTGGTTGATATGGAAGAATTAAATAAAGAATTAAAGGAGGGTAATGTAATTAATGCAGATCAGCATGGGTTTATGGAAAATATATCCTGTCAAACTAACTTGATTTTTTTTGTTGGGATTACAAATTTGGGTGATAAAGGTAATAGCACTGACGTAAAATACTTAGACATTTTATCTGGTACTGCACAACCTTTAGATTAAAACACTAGAAAGATATAAAATTAACATGGAATGCATTAAATGGATTAAAAATTGGCTGATACATCTCAAAAGATGATTGTAAATAGGAATAGTTATCAAGCAGGTGTGTTTCCACTGGGATTTTGCAGAGAATCAGTTCTTGGCCCTTTACTATTTAACATCCTTATCCATGTCTGGAAGAAAACAAAATTACTACAGAAAGTTTGCAGATGACTCAAAGATTAAGGGAGTAGTAAATAATTAAGAGGAAAGGTCACTAATCCAGAATGATTTGGATTGCTTGGGAAATTGGATGCAGGCAAACAAAATGTATTTTAATATGACCAAGTGTAAAGTTATATACAGTGTTGTTGTAACCATGTCGGTCCTAGGATATTAGGGAGACAAGGTGGGTGAGGTAATATCTTTTATTGGACCAACTTCTGTTGGTAAGAGACACAATTTCAAGTTTACAAAGGATTATTCTTCAGGTCACGTTATGCATCTAGGAACAAAGACGGTACGCCCTACTTACAGAGTGGGGACTCTATCCTAGGAAGCAGTGACTCTGACAAAGATTTGGGAATTGTGGAGGATAATCAGATGAACATGAGCTCCAGTGCAATGCCGTGGCCAAAAGGGCTAATGCAATCCTGGCTTATAGGCAGGTTATGTTATTTCATCGGATGCATCCGATGAAGTGAGCTGTAGCTCACGAAAGCTTATGCTCTAATAAATTTGTTAGTCTCTAAGGTGCCACAAGTACTCCTTTTCTTTTTTTTGAAGATCTAGTGGTCACAGTAAACAAGCAACACAACATGAACTCCTAGTATAATGCTGTAGCTAAAAGTGCTCATAGGATCTTTGGACTGTGTAAATGGGAGTTCTGAATAGGAGTAGGGAAGTGATTTTATCTCTGTATCTGGCATTGGTGACACTGATGCTGGAATATTGTGTCCAGTTCACATTTTAAAAAGGATATTGAAAAATTAGAGGGGGTGAAGATAAGAATGGCAAAAATGATTCGAGAGCTGGAGAAAACGTCTTACAATGAGGGACTTAAAAAGGTCAATCTGTTTAGAGATGTGAATAGATTATGGTCTACAAATACTTTCAGAGGGAGAATATACTGGGTACTAAAAGGCTCTTTAATCTACTAGAGAAAGGCAAAACAAGCAGCAATGCCTGGAAGCTGAAACCCCAGACAGACAAATTTGTATTAGAAATAAGGCATGATTTGGTTTCGTTTTTTATTTTTAGCAGTGAGTATAATTAACCACTGGAACAAACTACTAAGGAAGCAGTGGATTCTCCATTTGTTGGAGTCTTCAGATCAAAACTGGATGCCTTTCAGGAAGATATGCTTTGGACAAACAAGTTATTGTGGCTCAGCCTTAAGTAACTGGGTGGAATTCTGTGGCCTATGATATAAAAGAGGGTAGACTAGATGATTTAATGGTCCCTTCTGGCCATGGAACTATACACTCTGAGCTAGAATCCATTGGGTCCACAGAATGGGGCTAAGCTAGTCTTGACTTTTGTTTAATTTGGCCATTTAAATGGAATGTGTTCTCTAACATTTTTCTTCCACTATGCATGCCAGGCAGAGAGTCCATGGAAGCGAGATGTACAAAGATTTCTGTGGCAAAAGCTAATGTGTAAATGATGCGATCATGGGTGTGTTGTCTATGAGATATATTTGTATCTGTACATTCCCCTTTAATTTACATGAGAACCATGACATGGGATTTCTTGCAAGAAGTTGGTTATTTTGATTGCTTTTTGCAGTAAATGATCCAGCTCCATATCGTTCTGCTTTAATAATAGTGTAATATTATATACATAAAATAGAATAGTTCAAGTGCAATAACTGCATTCTCACCACTTTCCAGACTTTGATCTCCTGTATCATATCCCATTCATTATATTATTTCTTGTATTATATGGTCTATGTTTACAATAACAGAATTAAAATTATGCTTTCTACAAAATTTATCATCCTTATTCTGGCCTTACTGCATACTACCCTATGTTCAGCAAGTGTTTCTGCTCCCCTAAATTGATTTTGTTACAACTATATAAAACCAAAAAGTATCAGACTAATCCCAACCTATTTATAAACTTCCTTTAATGTGATAATTTTGCCACACCTAGGAACTTGCTGAATTTATGGTGGAGAATGGGAAAAAAAAGTTAAGCCAACTCAATCGAGGGCAGGCAGGTTAAAGGTAGCACTCATATATAAATAAGAACCACCTCAGGATTTACAACAGGCAGTTCAGATGACAATAAGGTATACTCTCTTCAACCGTATTATCCTCTTGAAAAACCAACTGGATCAGATGAAAAGGAAACAATGTAAGAAGATCCAGTAAAAACTAGTGCTTAAGGCAGTATTTCTGAATATGAGACTTATTACTGACGATGAAGCCATGTCATTGGAAGCCAATATACAACAGAGAACAGATATTGAAAGTAGACAGCATCCAAGAAATACTGAATTGTCCACAAGGCTTGGATTGATGTATCAAAACAAACCTGAAGAACACATCACCATAGTATCAGAAAAGACTTCAGCTTCTAATTTGATTACTAGTACTCTCAAGGTAGCCAGATCTGTGAGAAAGCACACAAAGGATAGTACTCTATGGATAGTAATTCCATGCTCTGATAATAAGAATATAGCAGTAGAGATATATTACTGACCACCTGACCAGGATGGTGATAGTGACTGTGAAATGCTTAGGGAGAGCCTATTAAAATAAAAAAATACCTCAATAATAATGAGGGATTTCAACTATCCTCATATTGACTGGGTACATGTCACCTCAAGATGGGATGCAGAGAAAGTTTCTTGATACCTTAAATGATTGCTTCTTGACTTAACTATCTTGAGTAGTTTTGTATCATCTGCAAATTTTGCCACCTCACTGTTTACCCCCTTTTCCAAATCATTTATGAATATGTTGAATAGGACAGCTCCCAGTACAGACCCCTGGGACACATTTACCTCTCTCCAGTCTGAAAACTGACCATTTATTCCTACATTTTCTTTCCTATCTTTTAACCAGTTACCAATCCATGAGAGAATGTTCCCTCTTATCCCATGACAGCTTACTTTGCTTAAGAGCCTTTGGTGAGGGACCTTGTAAAAAGCTTTCTGAAAATTTAAGTACACTATATCCACTGGATCACCCTTGTTCATATGCTTGTTGACTCCCTCAAAGAATTCTAGTAGATTGCAAAGGCATGATTTCCCTTTACAAAAACCACGTTGACTTTTCCCCAACAAATTATGTTCATTATGTGTCTGACAATTCTGTTCTTTACTATAGTTTCAACCAGTTTGTCTGGTACAGAAGTCAGGCTTCCCGGCCTCTCACTGCCGGAATCACCTCTGGAGCCCTTTTTAAAAATTGGGGTCACATTAGCTATTCTCCAGTCATTTGGTACAGAAGCTGATTTACATAATAGTTTACAAACTATATAGTTAGGGTTTGTCTACACTGGTAAGTTTTGTCAGTGAAACTAATGTCAACACAAAAAAAAATCAACAAAAGCAAAGTCGCCAAAGCGAGCCTATATTTGCTCCCTCTGTCAACAGATCGTGTCCACATTCGGGGCACCATTGTCGACCATGTGAGCAATGCACTGTGGGTATGTATCACACAGTGACTGGTGACACTATCTGTCACTAGGTGTTGTGGGAAGGCGGAAACGGAGCACGGCGCATCCTGGGACATGCAAAATGTCCCATCATGCACCGCTTTTTGTCCCAGCCCTCCAATGGTTTCTGGTTTCCTTTTGCACTGTTCTGGCTTTCCTTTTGCACTGTTTTTCCAACTTCAGTCTTTGTACTGCGCACCAGCTTCTGCAGCGAGAGAGGCTGGATCCCACACTTCTCTCCTATGCACTGTTAACTGCCGTGAGGACATAGTGCATGGCAGCAGAGTTGCTCGCAAAGTTACTGACAGAGGATGAATTGCAGGCACCTGAGTGTGATATGGACAGCAGCAACGTAGTGCTTTTGGTGTTCACAGAGCAGCTGCATACAGTAGACAGTCACTTTTGGGCTAGGGAAACAAGCACTGATTGGTGGGATCGCATTGTCATGCAGGTGTGGGATGAAGACCAGTGGCCACAGAACTTTAGGATGCGTAAACCAACCTTCATGGAGCTATGGGCTGAGCTGGCCCCCGACCTGCGGTGTAAGGACACAAAATGAGCTGCCCTTTTGGTAGAGAAGCTTGTTGCAATTGCTGTGTGGAAGCTGGTGAATCCAGACTGCTACCAGTCAGCTGCAAATCAATTTGGAGTGGGGAAGTCCACTCTTGGGGCTGTATTACTTCAAGTGTGCAGGGCAATAAATCCCATCCTGCTGCAGAGGACCGGGACTCTGGGAAACGTGCATGAAATAGTGGATGGCTTTGCAGAGATGGGTTTTCCTAACTGTGGCAATTGATGGTGCACACATTCCAATTTTAGCACCAGACCGCCTTGCCTCAGAATACATCAATAGGAAGGGATATTTCTCTATGGTATTGGAGGCGCTTGTGGATCACCGGGGACATATCATGGACATCAATGCAGGCACGCATCTTCAGGAACAGTGGCCTGTACAGAAAGCTGCAGGCAGGGACTTTCTTTCCAGACCACAAGATCACAGTGGGGGATGTGGAAATTCCCATAGTAATCCTGGGAGACCTGGCTTACCCCTTCATAGAATCATAGACTTTAAAGGTCAGAAGGGACCATTATGATCTAATCTGACCTCCTGCACAACGCAGGCCACAGAATCTCACCCACCCACTCCTGTAACAAACACCTAACCTATGTCGGAGCTATTGAAGTCCTTAAATTATGATTTAAAGACTTCAAGGTGCAGAGAATCCTCCAGCAAGTGACCCATGCCCCATGCTGCAGAGGAAGGCGAAACCCCCCAGGGCCTCTGCCAATCTGCCCTGGAGGAAAATTCCTTCCCGACCCCAACTATGGCCATCAGCTAAACCCTGAGCATGTGGGCAAGACTCACCAACTAGACACCCAGGAAAGAATTCTCTGTAGTAACTCAGATCCCACCCCATCTAACATCCTATCACAGCCATTGGGCATATCTACTGCTAATAGCTGAAGATCAATTAATTGCCAAAGTTAGGCTATCCCATCATATCATCCCTTCCATAAACTTATCAAACTTAGTCCTGAAGCCAGATATGTCTTTTGCCCCCACAGCTTCCCTTGGAAGGCTGTTCCAGAACTTCACTCCTCTGATGGTTAGAAACCTTCATCTAATTTCAAGTCTAAACTTCCCAAAGACCAGTTTATATCCATTTGTTCTTGTGTCCACATTAGTACTGAGCTTAAATAATTCTTCTCCCTCCGTGGTATTTATCCCTCTGATATATTTATAGAGAGCAATCATATCTCCTCTCAGCCTTCTTTTGGTTAGGCTAAACAAGCCAAGCTCCTTGAGTCTCCTTTCATAAGACAGTTTTTCCATTCCTCGGATCATCCTAGTAGCCCTTCTCTGTTCCTGTTCCAATTTGAATTCATCTTTCTTAAACATGGGACACCAGAACTGCACACAATATTCCAGATGAGTTCTCACCAGTGCCTTGTATAACAGTACTAACACCTTCTTATCTCTACTGGAAACACCTTGCCTGATACATCCCAAGACTACATTAGCTTTTTTCACAGCTATATCACATTGGTGGCTCATAGTCATCCTGTGATCAACCAATACTCGGAAGTCCTTCTTCTCCTCTTTTACTTCCAAGTGATGCATCCCCAGTTTATAACAGAAATTCTTGTTATTAATCCCTAAATGTATGACCTTGCACTTTTCACTATTAAATTTCATCCTATTACTATTACTCCAGTTTACAAGGTCATCCAGATTTTCCTGTATGATATCCCGGACCTCCCAGCTTTGTGTCATCCGCAAACTTTATTAGCACATTTCTGCTTTTTGTGCCAATGTCAGTAATAAAAAGATTAAATAAGATTGGTCCCAAAACAGATTTCTGAGGAATTCCATTGGTAACCTCCCTCCAGCCTGACAGTTCACCTTTCAGTATGACCTGCTGTAGTCTCCCCTTTAACCAATTCCTTATCCACCTTTCAATTTTCATATTGGTCCCCATCTTTTCCAATTTAGCTAATTCCCCATGTGGCACTGTATCAAATGCCTTACTGAAATAGAGGTAAATTAGATCCACCCTGTTTCCTTTGTCTAAAAAAATCTGTTACCTTCTCAAAGGAGGAGATCAGGTTGGTTTGACACGATCTACCTTTTGTAAAATCATGTTGTATTTTGTTCCAGTTACCATTGTCCTCAATGTCCTTAACTACTTTCTCCTTCAAAATTTTTTCCAAGATGCATGCTACAGATGTCAAACTAACAGGCCTGTAGTTACCTGGATCACTTTTTTTCCCTTTCTTAAAAATAGGAACTATGTTAGCAATTCTCCAGTCATATGGTACAACCCCTGAGTTTACAGATTCATTAAAAATTTTTGCTAATGGGCTTGCAATTTCATGTGCCAGTTCCTTTAATATTCTTGGATGAAGATTATCTAGGCCCCCCAGTTTAGTCCCATTAAGCTGTTCAAGTTTGGCTTCTACCTCGGATGTGGTAATATCTACCTCCATATCCTCATTTCCATTTGTCGTCCTATCATTATCCCTAAGCCCCTCATTAGCCTCATTAAAGACTGAGTCAAAATATTTGTTTAGATATTGGGCCATGCCTAGATTATCCTTAACCTCCACTCCATCCTCAGTGTTTAGCAGTCCCGTTTTTTCTTTCTTTGTTTTCTTCTTATTTATATGGCTATAGAACCTTTTACTATTGGTTTTAATTCCCTTTGCAAGGTCCAACTCTACATGGCTTTTGGCCTGTCTCACTTTATTCCTACATGTTCTGACCTCAATAAGGTAGCTTTCCTTGCTAATCCCTCCCATAGTTCACTCCTTGGAGACTTTCTGCTTTTTCTTAATCACCTCTCTGAGATGCTTGTTCATCCAGTTTGGTCTACAACTCCTGCCTATGAATTTTTCCCCCTTTTTTGGGATGCAGGCTTCTGATAGTTTGTGCAACTTTGACTTGAAGTAATTCCAGGCCTCCTTCGCCTTTAGATCCACAAATTCTTCAGTCCAATCCACTTCCCTAACTAAATTTCCTTAATTTTTTGAAGTTAGCCCTTTTGAAATCAAAAACCCTAGTCACATCTATTTTTGTTTATCCTTCCATTTAGTTTGAACTGAATTAGCTCATGATCGCTTGAACCAAGGTTGTCCCCTACAACCATTTATTCTATGAGGTTCTCACTACTCACCAAAACCAAATCTAAAATGGCTTCCCCTCTTGTTGGTTCAGCAACTTCTTGGTGAAGGAATCCATCAGCTATCGCAGCCAGGAAAATCTGAGCCCTATTATTATTACTAGCACTTGTCCTCCAGTCTATATCTGGGAAGTCTCCCATAATCACACAATTTCCATTAGTATTTACTTCATTAAAAACTTTAAAGAGGTCTCTATCCATATCCACATCTGTTCCAGGTGGTCTATAGCACACCCCAAGCACTATCCCAGGGGAGGCTCTAGTAGCTTTCTTCCCCAGTGTGATTTTTGCCCAGACAGACTCTGTCTTATCCATTACATCACTTCTTATTTCTTTACAGTCTATCTCATCATTGATATACAATGCTACTCCATCACCTTTGCCTTTATTTCTGTCTTTCCTAAACAGTACATACCTTTAATATCTGTAGTCCAGTCATGCCTACTATTCCACCATGTTTCTGTTATCCCTATATCTGCTTTCACTTCCTGTACCAGTAGCTCTGGTTCCTCCATTTTGTTACCTAGGCTTCTCACATTAGTGTACAAACATCTTAATTTTTGCTGTTTGGCCTCGCTCACATTCTTACAGCCCTGGCTCATGAAACCTTACACAGGGCACCTGGACAGCAGCAAGGAGCGTTTTAACAGCTGAGCAGGTGCCGCATGGTAGTCGAATATGCCTTTGGCCGTTTGAAAGCTCGCTGGAGTTGTCTCAATGGCAGGCTAGTCCTTACCAAGGATAATATTCCTGTGGTCATAGTTGCGTGCTGCGCTTTGCATAATCTGTGTGAATCTAAGGGTGAAATTTTTGCTCAGGTATGGAGCACTGAGGCAGAATGCTTGACTGCCCAGTTTGAACAACACAATGGTAGGGCTGTCAGAGGTGCCCAGAAGGCTGCTATTAACATCAGATTTCAGAGTAGCAGCCATGTTAGTCTGTATTCGCAAAAAGAAAAGGAGTACTTGTGGCACCTTAGAGACTAACAAATTTATTTGAGCATAAGCTTTCGTGAGCTACAGCTCACCTATTTTGTACCTTGGTACTGCTGTGTCCAATTGATTATCCTCTTTCCACCAAGTTTCTGTGATGCCTGTTATATCAATATCTTCATTTAATACGAGACACTAATTCACCCACCTTATTAGACTTCTAGCATTGGTACATAAGCACTCTAAAAACGTATCACTTTTTAGCTGTACCAATACATGATGTAATTGAATGAGACTCTCTCATTTGACTGTTTCTCATCAGATCCTACCTGTATTTTATCTTCCATACTCTCCTCATTGGGACAGAGAATCTCCATTAGTAGATCCTCCCCTAAGGGATGTGTATATCCAAACCATGTGCTCCTCTGCACCTGTCGGCTTTCCCCCAGCCCTTAGTTTAAAAACTGCTCTATGACCTTTTTAATTTTAAGTGGAGCAATCCGGTTCCATTTTGGTTTAGGTGGAGACCATCCTTCCTGTATAGGCTCCCCCTTTCCCAAAAGTTTCCCCAGTTCCTAATAAATCAAAGCCCCTCCTCCCTATTCCATCATCTCATCCACACATTGAGACCCTGCAGTTCTGCCTAACTGGCCCTGCATATGGAACTGGAAGCATCTCAGAGAATGCTACCATGGAGGTCCTGGACTTCAATCTATTATCTAACAGCCTAAAGTTGGCCTCCAGGACCTCCATGGACCTCCTATCCTTCCCTATGTCATTGGTACCTACATGTACCATGACCACCAGCTCCTCCCCCAGCACTACACATAAGTCTACCTAGATGTCTCAAGAGATTGCAGCCTTCGCATCGGGCAGGCAAGTCACCATGTGGTTCTCCCAATCATTGCAAACCCAGCTATCTATGTTTCTAATGATTGAATTGCCCATTACTTATACCCGTCTCTTCCTAATAACTGGAGTTCCCTCTCCTGGAAAGGTATCCTCAGTGTGAGAGGATACTACATCATCATCTGGAGGGAGGGTCCCAACTATTGGATCATTTATCTCTGCCCCAGTTGGGATGTTCTCCTTTCCTGAGGCTTTCATTCTCCTCAACAGCACAGAGGCTGAGAGACCGGGGGTGGGACCGTTTACTGTGTCCTGGAAAGTCTCGTCTATGTACCTTTCTGATTCCCTTAGCTTCTCCAGCTCAGCCACACAGTCTCTGAGGGCAGGAGCTCCTTGCACTGAATTCACCCATACATCACCCGCCCATAGGGCCGGTAATCATACATGCTGCACAGGGTGCAATAAACTGGATAGCCCCCACTCTGTTGCTGGACTTCTGCCTGCATTCTCTTTTTACTTCAGCAGCTCATTCCCTTGTTGTTTTGTTTTTTATCAGGGGATGTTTTTTGGTTTAAAGATGAAAGAAGTTTAAGGAATGTTACATGTATCTAGCCCCCCCACTCTCCCATAAAGTCCCTCACAAAACTCCCGTTAGCCACTCCTGTTTGCTAGCTCCTCTGGTGATTTAGGAGCAGGCTTTTTAAAGCCCTGGTCTTACTGAGTAGCCCCACCCCCTGGTTAAGGGTTGATGGGTGCTTAAGGGTTATGGGATCAAAGCCTTGTTAAGAAGCGCTCAGCCTTGCCTAGCAGGCTGCTAGCCTCAGCACACGGTCTATTTCAGTCTAGCAGCAAGCACATCACAACACACACAACTTACTCCAAGAGTCACGTAATCGCTCCTCCTTCACCTGAAAAACTCCCGTTTGCTAGCTCTTCTGATCACTTAGAAGCAGGTTGTTTTTTTGTTTTTGTTTTTATTAGAACTGTCACCAAAATAAATGACTGAATTTTAGAACAATTTATGTTAGTAACTGATTAAATAAAAATCATTCAAATAAAGAACTGAGCTTTGACTGGCTGTAAGTGACAAACCACTTCTCAGGTCACCACAAGTGGCACATCCAAATAACTGTTTGCCATGTCTCTGCTGTTTCAGAACAGGCTGTCTCTGACCCCAAGCTTTTTTCTTTATGAAAAGCAGTGACCCACCTCACCAATCCTTTCTCATTTTAAAGAGCGCAACCGAGTGCACACCCTTGAGCAGGGAAATAGGAGCAACAAATGGGTACTTTTAGAGTGCAAAGATGTGGATCCTGTGCTTGGAGGTAGAGGGACTTGGTGAGTATAACATCCTTGAGCTGCCTGGTTATACTCTGTGAATGGCATATGCTGGACCATGGGCCCCTGATCAGGAGAGATGAAACAGGACTGCGTGTGTCTCAATGGATAATATCTACACGGCATCCGAGAGCAAGCCTCCCAGCCTAGGCAAACATTTACGCTACTGGGGTTTGAGCTAGCATGATAAAAAAAAGCTGCATCCACATTGCTGTAACAGCAGAGTATTGGTTGATCATAGAATGACTATGAGCTGCCAATGTGATATGGCTGTGAAAAAAGCTAATGCGGTCTTGGGATGCATCAGGAGAGGTATTTCCAGTAGGGATAAGGAGGTTTTAGTACCATTATACAAGGCACTGGTGAGACCTCACCTGGAATACTGTGTGCAGTTCTGGTCTCCCATGTTTAAGAAGAATGAATTCAAACTGGAACAGGAAAATAAATAAGAAGGGCTACTAGGATGATCCGAGGAATAGAAAACTTGTCTTATGAAAGGAGACTCAAGGAGCTTAGCTTGTTTAGCCTAACTAAAAGAAGGTTGAGGGAAGATATGATTGCTCTCTATAAATATATCAGAGGGATAAATACCGGAGAGGGAGAGGAATTATTTAAGCTCAGTACCAATGTGGACACAAGAACAAATGGGTATAAACTGGCCACCAGGAAGTTTAGACTTGAAATTAGACAAAGGTTTCTAACCATCAGAGTGAAGTTTTGGAATAGCCTTCCAAGGGAAGCAGTGGGGGCAAAAGATCTATCTGGCTTTAAGATTAAACTCGATAAGTTTATGGAGGAGATGGTATGATGGGAGATAACATGATTTTGGTAATTAAATATTCATGGAAAATAGGACTAATGGCCTGTGATGGGATGTTAGATGAGTTACCCAGGAAAGAATTTTCTATAGTATCTGGCTGGTGAATCTTGCCCATTTGCTCAGGGTTTAGCTGATCGCCATATTTGGGGTCGGGAAGGAAATTTCCTCCAGGGCAAATTGGAAGAGGCCCTGGAGGTTTTTCGCCTTCCTCTGTAGCATAGGGCCAGGTCACTTGCTGGAGGATTCTCTGCTCCTTGAAGTCTTTAAACCATGATTTGAGGACTTCAATAAGCTCAGACATAGGCGAGAGGTTTTTCGCAGGAGTGGGTGGGTGAAATCCTGTGGCCTGTGTTGTGCAGGAGGTCAGACTAGATGATCATAATGGTCCTTTCTGACCTTAGTATCTATGAATCTATCCACTTGAGCTCAGACCTACTTGACCCCCTGCCTTTTTATACAGCTAAATGTAAATGTATAACATTTAGGAATAAAAAGAGTGAAGGCTGTACTTATTACAGGATGGAAGACTATCCCGGGAAGCAGTGATTCTGAAAAAGATTTGGGGACATGGGGTCATAGTGGGTAATCAGTTGAACATGAGCTCCCAGTGTGACACTGTGGCCAAATAGGTTAATGTGATCCTTGGATACATAAATTGGAATCTCTAGTAGGAGCAGAGAGGTTATTTTCCCTCTGTATTTGGCATTGCTGCGACTGCTGCTGGAATATTGTGCCCAGTTCTGGTGACCACAATTCAAGAAGGATATTGATAAACTGGAGAGGGTTCAAAGAAGAGCCACAAGAATGATTAAAGGATTCGAAAACATGCCTATAGAGTCAATCTATTTAGTTTAACAAAGAGAAGGTAAAGGGGTGACTTAATTACACTTTAGAAGTACCTACATCGGGAATAAACATTTGACAAAGGGAGCTTCATTCTAGCATAGAAAATTTTAATGCTATTAAATGACTGAAAACTTAAGCTATACAAACTCAGACTAGAAATAAGATCAATTGTAAATTACCATCAGTATTAAAAAATTAACAATTTACCAGGGGCATGATGGATTCTACATCCTTGCCGTTTTTAAATCAAGATTGGATGTTTTTCTAAATAGCTCTAGAAATTATTTCAGGGAAGTTCTCTGGCCTGTACTATGCAGGAGGCCAGACTAGATGATCACAGTGGTCCCTTCTGGTCTTGGAATCTATTAATCGAGCCTGACATTAATCCTGGGCAAAACAGAAAAGCGAATATGAAAGTCAGTCAATAAAGAATGGGATTATAATTCATGTCAGTCAACATGCTTATGGAAAAGAAATTGTCATACAAACTCCATTTAATTTTTGATGAGATTATGTATTTAGTTGATGAAGCTAACTACATACATGTATATACTTGTATAAAGTAAAATGATAAATTTACCCACTTTTCCTGTTCTTAATTTGTCTAAAGACAAACCAGGGGTACTATATACTTATTAAAATGTAATTATCCATAAATTTCTGAGAAAACATTACAGCTGGCTTTATAAAAAACTGGTTGAATGATGAATATTACATGCATAGTGTACATTTACTAAAATACAAAAATAGAATCAGGAGTACAATATTTGGAAAAGTTTAGCCCAGAAATGAAACTTTGGCTCTGGTAGTGGCATATTCTAATCACTTCATAACAGCTGCAGGTACATGTTCCTTGAGTAGACCACAAAGTATTTTGTCACGTGTAGTCAAGTCAAAACCTAATTCCTTATTCAAGAGCTAGTTACAAAATGGAAATGGGGTTGTGGTTATCCTCTTATTGCTCAGGAATAATGCTTTAGTTTAGAAAATGACATTTACTTAAGAACAGTAATAGTTACAAGAACATGTCACTTGCGGGGGACCTGATAAGTATTTTGTTACTTACAGCCAAAGTATTTATTTCAAAGTATTTATTATTCAAATTTATTTGAAAAATTAAATAATGCATTAATTGCTATACAATTCACTCATTTATGGTGAAGTTTCCTAAACTTTTAATTTTAGATTTATTAATTTAAAAATGTGGTCTTTGTCTAAAACTGGGACCCACAAATAAGAAATTGGAACTAAGGAATTAACTTCATCCTCCTCCGATACCAGCTGTTTTTCACGTGGAGTTATGTTTTAAATGCGTTTTTGAATTTGGAATGATTTGTGTGCACAGTCTCTGACAACTGGTACACCATAGACACTGGAGAATAGAAATAGATGTTGGAATCACCAAAAGACCAGACCATCATGCCTAGCCAGTTTCATAGTCCCTTTCAAAGTGATTCATCAAGCAAGGCATGGTAAGGGATGTGACTGTTTCTGACCATGGTCCTAAATGTTCTAATCATTGCCCTCAGTCCAAGAAGTTGTTAGACAGCAGGTGTGAAGGGAAGGGTATGTAGAGGAGGCAGACACAGGTCAGAGATGAGGCACTCACTACCATCCACCTACCTGGAATACAGCAAGCAGTGTAGAGAGAAGCGATGTTGTCCCAGACCAGGACTCTTCATGGAAACACACAGGATGACTCACATCCTTCTGCAAATGTGAGCCAGGGGGCTGCACAGGTTGAACGTGTGGGCCGGAGGGGTAGGTAACGGGAGAAAAGGAAATGGGACAGTCACCCAGCCTGAGAGGGAGATGAGGGAGCAGCTTCCTTGACTGAGGGAAGAAAGGGGGGGCGGGGAGGGTGGAAGCAGCCACCTGGCCTGACTGGGGTGGACAGAACATGGAGGAGGCAGTGACAAGGTGGAGCCAAAAGCAGGAGGATGAACTTCATGGTCACAAGCACTGCCCCAGACCCATCTAGTCATGATGCCTCTCCGGAGCCATTCACCTGGTAACAGCTCCACCCCGTGAACTGACAGTACCCCCCTCTGCCAAGTGCAGTGGTGGCCTTGCACCCACTCAGGCCCATTGCAGGGGTAGACCTTGCCCTCTGCCCATGGGGGAGGCAGCTTGTCCTGCCCTACCACACCTCTCTAGCTGTAGGGTAGGGAGCTGGAGCCCAGGCTGTATCTGGGCTGTGACTGGCCCCCCTGCTTCCTCTCAGCTGGGATCTGGCCAGATGGAGCACCCAGCCCCTGAGCCTGGCATAAGCAGTGCAGGGGTGCTGTGCTAGTAAGCCCAGCTGGCACCATGGAGGATTGCCCCCCTGTGCATGCCCCTTCTCCCCGCATAGAATGGTGCTTGGAACCATGCTGTGTGTGGTTTGATCATTGTGGAAGCTGAGGCAGCCGAGACTGGCAGGAAGGGATAAGGACCAGTGGTACAGTAAATGACTTTTATTTTAAAAAGTGAACATATTAACAGGCCTGCAGGTGGCACTACAGTACAGCTGGGCATAAGGTAGATACATTTCCCCATGGACCCGGACAATGAAATCATCGCTTCAATGCTGACATTTAGTTAATTCTGGATACAGTTCTACCAAACTGAATTTACTGAAAATATTTCTGGACAAAGCCAATATTGATAATTAATTTTCCTTCAGTTTTGGGAAATGACAGACATCCCGAGCTACCACTGGTACTTGGGGAAATATTGCCCGGAGCTACCAGTGCAGGGGGAGACGGACAACATCTCCATGTCAAGACAAAATACATGTCCTGTTTTACTTCTCACTTTGTGGAATCTGTAGGGAGTGAGGAGTCAGTTTCTATTTGCTCTCCTTTGGCTGATTTTGTGCTATTTTAGACTGATTTCTATAAATCATTTCTTGATTTTATTGAAAGGAAGACTAAATGTAATGTGCCTTTCCTTGTAAATCCAGTAACAGTTGTGATATTTCAAAAATACTAAAAATATCTACTTTCATGAAATATTAACTGTTTCACTACAAACCTAGTTTTTCACTAAATAAACAATTCTCCTACTCCTGGAGCCTCCTGGGAAAAGCAGTGGGTTCTCCCTGTAGATCTGTAATTCTACAGTGTATAGAGAAATGGCTACAAGAAGGGGTGTGTGAAGAACAGCTTTATCCTTTTTCCTTGTCCTGTATCGCACTAGGGAGGATTGTGTGTATGTCTGTGGTTGGACTGTTGTTGATCACACTCATTCAGAAGCTATCTACCTAGGTCTGCAGTAGGATACCCCACCTCTAGCACATTCCTTGTAACTTCTTGGAGACTAACTAGGCATGAGGAAAAATGTCCACACTCTTATACCACTTCTAATCATAATATGGAGGAACACCACATGGTTTCCAGGCAATTCCAATTTGCAAAAGGCCACAGGAAAGGGACACGGCACCTTTCATTAGAATAAGGAATTCTGCAGTGTGATCTTCCATCAGACCTTCAATATTGAGGCAGTGTAGAAACAGTGGCTGAAGGGTGTATGTAATACTGACCACACCAGCTCTTAGTGAAAGGCCTCTGCTCCTGCAGAGGCAATCATGTGCAGTCCCTGTATGTACTATAAGAAAAGGCTTACTTCACCGGGAGTGGGGCGGAGAGAGAGAGAGAGAGAGAGAGAGAGAGAGAGAGAGAGAGAATTAGCAACTCCTAAGACCTAGCCAGTTTGGATTCATGAGCCTTCAGTGTGCCAACAGCATCTTTTACTGCATGGTAGATAATATTCTTCACCTGTAAGTAACAGGAAAAAAAAAATTAATACGAACTTTTAAACCTGAACAGCATGTCCACCCTAACAAGAAGTCAGAGTTTAAGGCCAGAAGGGTCCACTAGATCATTCAGTCTGAACTCCTGTATATTACAGGCCACCAATTCAATCTAGCATCCACACACAAACACAAGTGACTCCAACTGCTTCATAACAGTTATTTACTAGACTTTGGGGATTGAATATATAATAGATGTAAAATGCTCACATGAAGACGTCAGAGACCAAGAGAGAGATTCACACCAAAAATGCTGAACTTAAATAAACCCTAAGCTGCTTCCCAAAGTTTCAAACAGCACTGTTATATAAATGTCAAAATTAGACTCCATGAAAAGTTTAATATGAAACAACTGCACTTCTATGTTATTTATCCACTTTACGGTAAACCAGGATTAATTTATTGGCTATTATCTTTTTAGATTTTAAGCTTCTCCTTGCAAGGCCACTAGATCAGGCAAAATATTAAGTCTTTCATATTAAACTCTTGCCCAAATTGGTTGTATGTTATCAGGAGGAAATTATTCATAGATTCATAGACTAAGGCCAGAATGGACTATTAAAACATCTAGTCTGACTTGTAAATCACAGACCCATAAACTTCACCCACTTATCCCTATATTGAGTGCAAGGTTTTGACTAACACATGTCTTGATTCAAAGGCGTCAACAGATGGAGAATCCAACGCTACCCTTGGTAGTTTGTTCCAATAGTTAAATCACCCTCACTTTTAAATTCAAAATTACAAATTAGGAACAAATTTTTGTCTGGGTTCAGCTTCCAGCCATTGTTCCTTGTTATGCATTTCTCCACTAGATTAAAGAATCTTTTAGTACTCAGTATTTCCCTCCTGTATATTCTGTCATCAAGTCATCTCTCAATCTTCTTTTGGATAAAAAATGGAGCTCATTAAGTCTCTCGCAGTAAGGCATTTTCTCTAGTCCTCAAATCATTTTTGTGGTTCTATTCTGCACCCTCTCAAATTTCAACATCCTTTTAAAAATGTGAACATAAGAATAGGATGCAGTATTCCAGTATGGGTCTGAGAAATTCTATATCCAGAGGAAAAAAGTCACCTCCCTAGTCCGACTCAACTACTCCTTATAGATCCAAGCAGGGCTTTGGAGCTGTGCTCCGGCTCCGCTCCAGCTCCAGGCAAAAACCTGCAGCTCCACTGCTCCAGAGCTGCTCCGCGCTCCAGCTCCAGGCTCTGCTCCAAAGCCCTAGATCCAAGGATTTCATTAGCCCTCTTTGTCACAGCATCACTTTAGGAGCTCATACAATAATTTATTTGTATTTCTGTAGTGCACAGATGTCCTAGTTAAGTCGCTTGTCCACTATGAGTCCTAGCTCCTTTTCAGAGTCACTGCTTTCTAGGATACAGTCTGCCCCCCACCAATTCAGTAGGTACTACCTGCACTTGTTCTTAGATGTATAACTTGGTATTTGGGTGTGTATTAAAATGCATTCTAATTGAATGGACCCTCTTTACCAAGTGACCCAGATCTTTCTGCATGACTATCATGGTCATCATTATTTGCTATCCATCTAATCTTTGTGTCTTCCACAAATGTTTTTCATCAGCAGGGATTTTGTATTTAATTTTCAGATCATTGATGAATAGCTTGGGGCCTAGTACTGATCGCATGGCACCCCAAGAGAACATCCTCATTTAATGATAACTTTCCACTGACAACTACTTTTTGAGATCTGTCAGACGGTTCCAAGTTCTTAATACATTTAACATGTGCTTTATTGATCGTGTATGCTAATTTTTTTAAAATGAGGACATCATGCAGTATTAAGTCAAACGTCTTACAAAGATAAGTATTTTACATCTACAGTTACTTGCTTTATCCACTAAACCTTAATAATCAAAAAATGAAAAATTTTTATTGACAAAACCTATTTTGCATAAAATCATGTTGACTAGCATGATATTCTCATCCTTTAATTCTTTACTGATTGACTCCCAAATCAGCTTCTCCATCATTTGTCAGGGATTAATGTCACTCATTATCACTCTTCAAGTCTTCTGAAATTTCCCTAGTATGCCAAGATTTATTAAAATTTACACTGGTGAGCCACAGATCGGTCTCAGCCAACTCTTGGATGACTTGTGTGTGCAAGTATCAGAGGGGTAGCCATGTTAGTCTGGATCTGTAAAAGCGGCAGAGTCCTGTGGCACCTTATAGACTAACAGACGTATTGGAGCATAAGCTTTCGTTGGTGAATACCCACTTCGTCGGATGCATGCATTCACCCATGAAAGCTTATGCTCCAATATGTCTGTTGGTCCATAAGATGCCACAGGACTCTGTTGCTTTGTGTGTGCAAGTTACTCAGGCCTGCCAATTTAAAAAAAGTATTTATCCCCTACTAGATGTTTAACATTATCCTGATTTATTAACGGTTTGGAAAGTATATCATCCTTATATGCCAAGAGTACATCATCCTGCTTCTTTTAAAAAATGGAAGCAATGTTTATTGAACACGTCTGCCTTGTCTGTGTTATTAACATTACCACCTAGTTTTTAAATTTTACTTCATCTAGTACTCAGTCTATATCATTTCTATGGTTTCTTGTGTTCCTGATATACTTAAACTCCTTATTGTTCTTAGCCCTGCCAGCAATGGATTTTTCCCCGATGTCTTCCTTTAACAATTTTCTACCCTTTCTAACTTCTAATGTATATTGACTGCTATCTATTTCCTCTTTTTTCCATTTGTAATACATGGATTTTTATTCCTAACTGTGGAGTTAACTTCACCACTGAAATGGGTAGGTTATGCAACTCAGTTTAAACCAGTTTTTAACAAACATTTTAAAAATGCAAAGTAAGTACCAGTATAAGAATAGAAGAGCAACAAGGAATACATACACTACCGATTCTAAAGCCTCAGGATAGTTAATTTCCTAGTGCCCTTTCCCTGGCGAGTCACCTATTAAGTTTCCATAACTGCATTATAAAGCATGCACACATGTACTCAATATCTTTGGTATCCGCTCTAGCTGACAGGTTTAGTTTTGATTATATGCTTAATTAATTTTTCAAGCCCTATATATAAATTCATGAAGATCAGCCATTACTGCCACAAAGAAAAGTCAAATCAACAGCTGTTCACTCTCCAGTTCCTTTTTGGCTTTTAAGAGACAGACATCAGGCCCATTCAAACCAGCAAAGACACCGGTTTTAAAGAATGCAACTACTAGCTTTTCTATTTTCACTAACTCTGTGTCAACTTACTCATCTAAGGATGCACTTGCACATCTGCATCATTGTATCAGAAGAATAATGTAGTCTAGTGCAGTGGTTCTCAACTAGGCATACACGTACCCCTGAGGGTATGCAGAGTTCTTCCAGGGGGTTCGTCAACTCATCCAGATAGTTGCCTAGTTTTACAACAGGCTATATGAAAAGCACTAGCGAAGTCAGTACAAACTAAAATTTCACATAGGCAATGACTTGTGAATACAGCTCTATATACTATATCAGTATTTCTCTACCTGGGGGATCGTGATTTATTTTACAATTATAAATAGAACAGTCTTTGCTTGTGATGAAACAAAGGTAAAAGGTGGCTTTGTCTTCTGCCATTTCCCCTCATCAGAGCTTAATAATTTATGAGCCAAACAATATGATCCATCATGCAAGTATGAAAGTGTTACTTTCCAGGGACAGCTCACTTGAGGTTAGTGCTAGTCCTTTGCTTAGGTAGTTAAATCCCAGGATGTAGATTTTTGCCAAAAATATGAAATGCTTCTATCAAATTAAAAGCTCCAAAGTTGTAAAGTATTTATTTTTCCTGATTCACTAGCCATATGCATGTTCAGAAGTGGCTTCAAAACTTCCAACATATAGGATCTACCCAGAGATTGTTCCCGCAGGATGGACTGATAGTTACCTGCAGTTTATCCTCATGGTTTGTGTGAGTGTTAGAGAGGTGCCTGAATTCCTGAGTCAGGCGGAAGCAGTGCTTTACATGTTCTGGAGATACAAAATCTTCTGCCACTTTAATGCAACTGTACAGATTATGAACCTGAAAAAAGTAATAGTATTAGATGTTAGATACACCACAAGACTGAATGACCCAAAACAGAATTAATGCCAATGAATTCCATGTACAATAGGTTCCTGCACACACATCTACCAAAAAGATTGAAACACTCCAGTTTCCTGCAAGACAATTCACAGAATTGTATCTTAAATTAGAGATGCAAAAACCCTACTGGATCCCAGCTGGCCCATCTCTCCACAGTACATTCTCATGTGAACTTTGTCGGTTCACAGGCTACCTTCTTAAAAAAAGGTGTTGTGAAGTGAACTGACAGACCATCAACCTCATATACCGCAGTTTGGGAAACCCTGCTCTAGTATTTTAGCTACCATAGATTTAGATGTCCAAAGTGATTGGGCTTTCACTACTTCCCTGGGATTCTCTTCAGTGGCCTAAGGAGATCTCCACATCAGAATTTTTTTTCCCCCAACATGCATCCTAACTATCCCCTTTCTTAATTTCATCCCATTACTTTGGCCACAATATGCCACATAATTTTATTTAGCTATATATATTGTGCTCAATGTGATGCTTGAGCACTATTAAATAACTCCTGTAGAACTGTATTGTTAGAACTGCAGAGCCCAAGACAGCAGCCTTACTTCAGAGTTCTTTCAGGAGCCAAATTATATATCCAAACTACTACAGTTTTATAGTGTCCCAAATTCACTTGCCATCATCTTTATGGCATCTACAGCCTGACATTTACCTGGTGGGGGGCACCTGCAGGAATAAACACAGCATCTCCTAGAAACTGCACTATTGCCCAGCCTTGTACTCCATACTCCTCATAAAGACGCTTGCGTAGGGTCTGGTCCAGATACCAACTTTGGTCATGAATTGGATCATGATCCGGGGGATTTTCTTGGCCTTGTTCTTCTCCAACCTAATACAAAGATACTGCAGTTCAGTGGTACTACTTCTCATAAAGTACTTTGCACCAACATACTGGGGACAAACACGATATTAAGCTACTTCAATATGAGATACTACCACCTCAGATCATAAATACTTTTAAGGTCAAGGCATCTATACTAGTAAGTATCCCTTCCACATTCACCCCCGTGGTCTTAGCCTACAGTGAAAGTTTACACTTCCTCCATGCTTGGGTGTAAACTCATTCCCAGTTTTCTCAAACTGTGACATTGTGCCCATATAGATTTACAAGTATAAATTATCCAAGCAGCAGGATAGTGGTTTGTCACTGAATATATGACCAGCTGTATATGTCATTTTCTTAAACCACATTCACAGAAGAGGGAAACATTTGGGATTTTTGTAGGTGCATCTGTATATGTGCTCATGAGGGTCAGCTGGAGCAGACAACTTGAATCTTAACACCCCCATTGATAAACCTTTCTAGGACCCTGTTAGACCATAAGCTCCTTCAATCACCATCATACCTTTCGGAGAAGTTCCCGGATCTTCTCAGCATCCTTGGCAGCATAGATGTGCCACAGTGCTCCAGGCTTCTCTTTCCCCTCATGGATTCGCTGCTTTGTCACATCATCAGCATCTCCCTCATCAATTGTTTTCAGTACTTCTGAAAGGAGGATCCACACAAAAGCTGAACAAGGTCACATGAATGTACAGCTCCTGTATTTAACATGCAGAAGTCGGCATAAACTTTGACATTGTGCTAGTCAACAGCTAACTGGAAGGAAGCATGATAACTTAGTCATAAGAAATCTCCAATTTGAGACTAGAGTAACCCTTCTTTCTTCCCCCAAGGAAGGATTAGAACTAGCCAGTTACAACACCACTATTACTTTCATAGTAATGTCCTAGAAAAAGCATTAATGACTAGTGACCACTGTCTACGCCTCTGAACGTCTACTGAGACACAGCCCAAATAGCCAAGGCAGTTTATAGCTGGCCAAGATTTCAAGGCTTTTGAACAACCCATGGAAGACCACCTTCTTCACCCCAAAATGTCCAAAGAGAGTTATCTAAAACATTACCATCATCATGGGCTCCTTCCCCAATGGGGATGCCAACATACACCATGACATTAACAGCATCAGACACATCCAAATGGAGATTGGTTGTACCAACTCGCCTGTCTTCTGCAGTTATTAACCCTATGAAAAAAAGAGGGGAGTAAAAAGATTAATATTGTAAAACAAGATCCAATTCCTACAAAAACAAACATCCTCTTTTTGGAGGGTGGGAATGCTTCCCACTATGTGTGCTACTTTTGCTTTCTGCTATCATCCCAGCAACAATGCTTAGCTAGTAACAGAACTGAAAAGCTTGATTTTTCATACTTATTTTTCCTAGACATGAAGAAATTGCAAATTTATTGGAAGCTAGTTAAAAGTTTAGTACAAAAACAGCATGTTAGAAGTTTAATCTGTCCCTGTTTAAAAGGGGGATAATTAACTCTTTGAAGATAAAAGTCTGAATTTGTGCTCTGCAGCTTTGTGTATCTACAGGTCATTTGTTCCCAGCTGTAGCAAGGAGACCTGCTTTGGCAGTGCTCATAGCAAAAATTCTCCCCCTCCGCTTTACTGGTACTTGCATTTTCATTCCCCTTTTCCTCCCTTCTCTCCTCTTCTGTACCCTCATCCTCCTCTCTGTAGTGTCCCCTTTTTCCTTTATCTTGGTTTAGGAAATCTCCTCCCAAAAAACCTTATCCAAAAATTAAAAAAAAAAGGAAACAAATTAATGGATTTGAAGTTTGCAGACCATCATGCTGTTTCTCTGCTTGTTTATCTTCTCCACACTACTCTGTGTCCTGTCTTTTTAAACTGTAAACTGAGAAAGGATTTTCTTAGGGCTTGTCTCCATGTACTGTGCAGCTGTGCCACTGTAGATGCTACTACACCAAATGAAGATGCTACTACACCAATAGGAGAGCTGCTCCCGTCAGCGTAATTAATCCACCTTCCTGAGAGGCAGTAGCTTTGTCAGCAGAAGCTCTCCCATTGACATAGCGCTGTCTACACAGAGGTGGGTGGGGGTGTTTGGTATAACTATGTTGCTCAGGGGTGTGGATTTTTCACACCCCCGAGCGACATAGTTATACCGATATATGTCTGTCACGTAGACCTGGCCTTACTCTGTACAGCACCTAGTATAGTGGGGCATTAACGCTAGCTAAGGATTCTAGACAGGAGGCTAACAGACATCTTTTCTCAGTGGGTTTTAAAACTGGAAGGGGCACATGAGCTTCCCCAAGAAACACTTCTAAATTATAATTGGACAAGAACATCTAACTACAAAGGCTCAGTGAGCTGCAGCAATTTAAGGCAAATATAATCCTGCCTATGAAACAAGGTTTTTTGGAAAATATTACAAGAAAGAATTTACACAGTATGAAAATAGAACAGGGGTAGGCAAACTACCGCCCATGGGCTGCATCCAGCCTGTCAGGCCTTTGGATCTGGCCCACGGAATTGCCATCCCGTGACACCCAGGTCCGCTCCCAGAAGCGGTTGGCACCATGTCCCTGCAGCCTCTGGGGAGGTGGAGGCAGAGGGCTCTGTGCGCTGCTCTCGCTTGCAGGCACTGCCCCCCACTGCTCCCATTGGCCAGGAACAGGAAACCGCGGCCAAAGGGAGCTTCGGGGGAGGTACCCGCAGGCAAGGGCAGCGCATGGAGCCCTCTGCCCACCCTCCATAGGGACATGGTGCTGGCCACTTCCGGGAGCGGCATGGGGCCAGGGCAGGCAGACAGGGAGCCTGCCCTGGTGCACCCTGCTGCCACCCTGGAGCTTTCAACTACCTGAAAGGGGGTTCTCCAAAGAGGATGGAGCTAGACTGTTCTCAGTGGTAGCAGATGACAGAACAAGGACTAATGGTCTCAAGTTGTAGTGGGGGAGGTTTAGGTTGGATATTAGAAAAAAAATTTTCACTAGGAGGGTGGTGAAGCTCTGGAATGGATTATCTAGGGAGGTGGTGGAATCTCCTTCCTTAGAGGTTAAGGCTTGGCTTGACAAAGCCCTGGCTGGGATGATTTAGTTGGGGATTGATCCTGCTTTGAGCAGGGGGTTGGACTAGATGACCTCCTGAGGTCCCTTCCAACCCTGATATTCTATGATGTGGCTCTTGGGCCAAAAAGTTTGCCCACTCCTGGAATAGAAGGTACGATGGAACTGTAATTCATGGTATTCAGAACCTGCTAAAACCAAATTTTAGGTCTCCTGCAAAGAAGAAAGTTTACAGGTTTCCAGCCTCACCTGTTGTGCTCCAGGCATTAGAACATTTGCCTGGATGGACTGCTACAGTCATCTAATGTTGTGATTATGACAGCGTTGGAAGACCAATCATATTTTACAACAAAATGTGACTAATGAAAAAACATTTTTTTAAGATAAATCTAATAGGGAACATGGATTTAACTATGCAGTTTAGGAAGAGGAGGAGGAGGAGGTCTTTTTAATTTTATATTGGTCTCAATATATGGTCTTTTATATTGGAGCAGAAGCAATCTGGAAGATCTAAATTAATTATTTTCCACTTATAAAGACGAAGGCCAAAGTTTTCAAACCTGGATGCCTGAAATTAGGCACTAAATATTGATTTAGGAGGCTAAATAAAAGTGACCTGATTTTCAAGAGTGCTGTGCATGCATAAATCCCACTGAAGTGAACAGGAACTGCAGTTGCTCAGCACCTTTTAAATTCAGGCCATTTTTATTCTGATGTCTATTTTAGAGCTGAATTGATGTCAGAATTTTCAAACCTGGGTTTCTAAAATTTTTAGATATGAAAGCCTTGCCAACGCAGGATAAGAAAAAAGGATTCCCCCCCCCCCCCCCCAGAAGTAGGTATACTTTTAGTTTATGGACTAACATGCAAAGGTCATAGCCATCTATTTATAGAATTGAAATATATCTCTCAAGCTTTTTTCCCCTTTTTCCTTTAAAACTGTGAAAAAAGCATATGTATGCAGTGGTGTTGTAACCATTTTGGTCCCTGGATATTAGAGAGTCAAGGTGGGTGAGGTAGTATCTTTTACTGAATCTAACTTCTGTTGGCGAGAGACACGAGCTTTTGAGCATATACAGAGCTCTTCAGGTCTGTGTATGAACACAGAGAAATAATTTTAATAAGTATTTTCTGTATTCATGCTACCTTCATAGTAGATTGACGGTGAATATTTATTCCTTTTTTATTTTCCTGGGGCTCATAACTAGGCTCAGTAAAACAGCGAGTACTCAGTTATTTACTGGGAAACTACACTTGGTTATGTTTTAGCTTTTTCATTTTTAAAAGACACCAAAATGCATAGTTTGCTCTCTACTAACACCTTTGTATCCAAATAGCATAGAACACTGAAGTATGTATGAGCTTTTATTGCAAAAGTTGAACTGCAATTTAAAGAGAGTCCTACAAACTCATTCTAAGAGAGGAAAAAGATATTGATAACTGTTTTAAAATTTAAAACAGTATTTTAAATAAATTTGTCCATCTCCTTTCATTCCCCATCCACCCAAGAAGTTAACAAAAAAGTAATAAAAATAATGAAAATCAGACAAAATAAGTTAGCCTTCACTGCTAATCAGTTTGCTTTTTGTTGCAGCCTATCCTCCATCTCTACATTGCCTGATTAGACTAAGCACTGTACAGTTTCTGGAACACTTTGGGTGCTGTATAAGCAACATTTAAGACAATTCTCTCAAAATACTGAAAAACGTGACCTTCAGATCATGTTGATTCCACTGCTTAAGTAGCACCAAGCACCATAAACAAAGATTGGAAGGAACCGCATTATTGTAAACCTCCGTTTTAATTCCTTTATATGTGGTACTTTTGATGTCACTATGGTAAAGAAACAAAGCAATCCAACGCTGATTTCTCAGACTGTACAGAGGTGGTTTATAGATTTTATGGCTAGAAGTTTGGCCTCTGATGTAACAGGCCATGGAATTTCTCCCAGCAATTCCTGGATTTAAGCTTGTATCTTGTGATTGTGCTAAACCATATATTTTAGAAAACAACCAATCCTGATTTAAAGACTTCAAGTGATGGAGAATCCACTGTATCCTTAGGAGCCTGTTGTTCCTTCCAATAGTTAGTTACCCTAACTATAAAAAACCCTACACCTTATTTATCTTGCAAAGTTAAACTTTTAGCAAAACCTTTGCAATTTACTTTTCAAGTTATGCCAGTATTTTCCTTCCACATGCTACTTTGTGGGGGCGGAGGTATGTGCTATGCTCGAAGAATCATCTTTAGTTTTGGGGTGGATAAAATCATGCAGGTTTTTTTTTGTTTTAGAAAAATTTTTTTTAAAAAAAGTCAAAATCAGATTGTATTTACATGTTGCTAGTTCTTTACTCTTTCTACTTTATAGTTCTAAATTTCTAAAGTGGAGATTTCAGATATTAGGTTTTTCTTTTCTAGTCAGAAATTTCACATTTAAAAATGTTCTTCTATGCTAAAAAAAACAAGCCCAGAGCCTCATTAACATGCTTACTGTGATAAGAGTCAGTTTTGTGTTTGTCAAGAGAACAGCCATTGATATATTTGCAACCAAACCCCACTTCTGATATACTGAACTTCCACAAGTAAAGAGATGAAGTTCTTCAACTAGGCTATATTTCTTCATCAGTGTTTGTAGACTGAAATGGGACTTATGCTCATAAATCACATAGGTGGCTTTGAAAATCCCTCCCTTCTCTGTCTAAATATGGGATCAGGACCCCAACTTTATGCTATTTTTGAAATTTTTGGACACGGTACAAAAAACTTTACAATAACTTCTTTAATGTATTTAAGGCCTAAACTTTTCATTGTTAACACTGAAGACATTTTGGGGAGACAATGATTTTATGTAATTAAGAAAAAAGTTTGATAAATACACAGTTCTAGCCCATGATACTGGAAACACTTATATACATGCTAATTTTTAAGCATGTAAGTAATTCCATTGAAATCAATGGGGCTATTCCCTGAGTAAACGTATCCTTAGGGGGTTGCAAGACAAGTATCTTAAATTCTCAATACTGAGGTCATCAGATCCTCCTAGTGCATTAACAATCACAGAATATAAAGCTACATATCAACGTGGAGTCCGGTGGCACCTTAAAGACTAACATTTATTTGAGCATAAGCTTTTGTGGGTAAAAAACCCACTTCTTGCATCTGAAAAAGTGGGGTTTTTACCCACAAAAGCTTATGCTCAAATAAATCTGTTAGTCTTTAAGGTGCCATTGGATTCCTCATTGTTTTTATGGATACTGACTAACACAGCTTCCCCTCGGATTCTTAAAGCTACACATTATTATTCTTGCATATATTAATACTAGTTTACACACATTTCTAAAGAGCTATCACCATGCACAGTAGGAGCCAAAAATATACATGGCATCTTATGGAGAAAAAAATACGCAAATTTAAAGGCACAAGTGTCTTATTAGACCAACACTATGATATAAGCTAATGCACTGTAGGACAGTTCATTGCACTAGCTTCTGTATGTTCCAATTATTCACTGGACACAGCTCAAAGGATATACACAATGTGGTAAAGAATAGTTTAAAAAAAAAAAAAAGGGCCATCTCCAGACCTTTTTACACATACCATATGCATTGTACATTTTGGGACCAAGATCAGGCCGTACAAAGTAACTCGGCAGTCTAGAGGCCAGATTCAGTCTGCCATCCCTCTTGGTATACTCTGGGAGAGGGAGGTTCTCCATCAAATCCTCAAACCTAAAGAGGAACAGCAGAGAATACATGAGTAGGACGACAGCACCAGTAAAACTATATTGCTGAATAAGCACAAGCGTAACACAGGATCCTGTAGGTTCTGCTGTTCAGCTCACTTACCTCGTAGGCATCATGTCTCTAAAATCCTCCCCTGGAGGCCAGTCCTTTAGTTTCAGTACCATTGGCTGCCCATCATCTGACCTCAGACGCTCTGCAAGAGACAGACAAATTTTACTCAGCATGTTACATTCTTTCCCACCGCCCTTTGTCTTATTTATTTAGATTGTAAACTCCTTCAGGCAGAGACTTTGTATATTGTCCAGCATACAATGGACCCTGACCTCAGTTTGGGCTCTTAGGCACTACTAGAATATACAAAACAAAAACAGAAATTTTGACTAATCAAAAAGAGGGAGACACACCACACCCCCAAAACATTGGCTGAGGGATCCCTCTAACCTGCTAAATCTCACCCTGCAGAACTTTTCTGGGCCTGAAAGGTGGAGTTTTCTTAATCATTCGCCCGTATTCTACTTCCACTGAGGTCAAAGAGTTTTACCATTGACTTCAACAGCAGCAGATTTAGGTCAATGTTGAGTGACTGAAAATCCCATCCTATATCACTTTTGCCAACTTGGACTGCTTCCAACCCACCCCAAAATCCTCTCTGCCCAATGCAAGGAACGAGTAATGTGCTTCTTAGACAATCATACATCTGGGTGATACTCTTACTCAAAAGGTAGCAACCAATATGTTGAACACCAGCTGGAATGCATACCACCCCGTTTCACAGAATACAGCATATTCATAGAGTAGGACATTTTAGAATTGCTGTGATATGAATGCATGCCCATTTTGTCAGGTGAAAAAGATGTCTGGGAGCACCTTTCACCCCTTCTGACAATACCATTCCCTCTCTACAGTTTGCTGCCAACATACCATAGTTTGCCCAAGAAATCATCTCAGGATCTAAATTACACTGAAAATTCCTTCCTGTTGCCAAACCTCCCACATCTGAAGGAGGTATTCAAGAAACTAGCAGAGAGCCACTTCAAACACTTGTCCTCCACCAATATGCCTTGACTACTACATACATTCCTCCAGAGCTCTGAAGTAGCCAGCCTCAAGGATGAAATGTGGGAGACAGCGGCAGAGCCAACATTTTGAGAACTTATTACCGGGGAAGGCAAAAATGGAGGCAGTGAGATTTGTTATCAATGTGAAATGTAAAACTAAATTCTACTTAGCTTTTCCTCAGAAGCAATTATAACAGCACAGAAGAAAGAGGTAAAGACAAAAAACAGTAGGAGAGAAATTGAAAGACATCCCCCATGGTCTCTAAACAGGAACATTAGAGTACTGACCTCCTTTGATACTGATCCTCTGACAGGTGCATCAATACACACTGCTGTAAACCTGAGTTATCTGCTGTTTGAAATCATTTGATAGGCCAAGATGCGCCTGGGCCTAACCTTATTCTCCACCATTCCATCATCCACTCTGTAGTGAGCCCCACAGTTATTTAAGGAGCGGCATGGACTTTACAGCAAGAGGGGAATCAGTTAGAACACACAAAAAAATTATCTACCATGGGGGGGGGGGGGGGAAGGAGTAAAATAATGAAATGTGCTACTCTGCCATCAGCCTGCACTTACTGGAAATGATTTCAAAGCCATCCCAGAAGTCACGCACTTTCACATCTGAAATTATAGCGCAGTTCCTGCAGTTCACCAGATCAACATCCTGATCTCCAAATTCTAGGCTGAAGGCCTCTGGTTTCCAGAGCTCTGACTTCAGCTTCTTATGGACTCCCGAGACCAGCACAGGCTGAGGAAAGAAAGGCAAGTGCTCATTCCATGATTTGCCAAATTTATTGCACATCCAGCCTACTCTCTCTCATTCTCAAGAACTGGGAAATTCTTGGTCAACACCACACAGAAGAAAGGCACCAGAAATCAGCTTCCTTTTACATATAAATACAATCCTTGCACATCAAGCAAAAGAGCGATTAAGAGGCAAAGTCACCAAATAAAATTTCAGTTTCAGACAATGTGCAGCTGTCCTTGGAGGTTAGTCTGATTCCACATCCTCCCCATCCCAAATGGATCCAGGGAAGCAAGGTCTATGTAACTAAATAAATCTACACTTCTCACCTAATGGCATCTGTTGCTATATATGTTAAGAAACATTCCTCTCAAATAGTCATATGGAATGCCACAAAATTCAATTTTATTTTATACCCTTCCTTATACTTCACATAAAATTGCAGTCACTGACCTTCAAGAGCAGCAGTAGAAGAGCTTAAAGCAGCCCACAGGCTATAAGTGCAATACTACTTTCAAAATACCCGCACCAGGGTCTCCAATGAGAAAACCTGCCTATTTATTTTCTCTTACCTGGCCCTGTTTCCAACACTCCCTGAAGATCTTCCAGTTGTTTTTGTTGCTGGGGTCATGAAGACACAAGAGCCTTCCATCACAGAGCCAGGAATGGGATGTGTGGGGATCCAGCACATTTAATCCCATTACCATTTCCTTCACCTCTCTCTGTGTATCAGCCAAATTACTTGCTCGTTTTGCAGCATCAGATGTCTTCTTATTCTCCACCACAGAAGCAATTATATGATCCAGGAAATTGGGCAGACTGGCTTTGCTCTTGGCCCCCTAGAAGATACAAACCCACAGGACAAGTTTAGTCTTCCATAACTTGCATAAGGATAACTCCTCTTGGGTGTAACAGCCTCTTGTCTTTCTGTTACATGAGGATAACATCTCTTCAGTGTAACAGAAAGACAAGAGGCTGTTGCATAAGGATAACTCTTGGGTACAAGTTATGCAAGTTCCTTTCTGTCAAGGAAATTCTGATAGCAGAAGAACTGGTGAACAAGTCAGTACAAGGTTAGGAGTGCTAGGGACTGTCCTATACAGTTAAGGCTTGGAAAATTTGCTGAACCATCTGCTACCCTAAGTAGTAAAACTACTAAACTAAGGTGAACACCACCTACAATTCAAACCAAACCTCACACCCCATTTTATTCTTTAAAAAGTTATGAAAAAAAAATGGTTACCTACCTTTCGTAACTGTTGTTCTTAAAGATGTATTACACGTCCATTCTGATATAGGTATACGAGCGCCCCGAGCACAGATGTTGGAGATTTTTGCCCTAGTGGTATCTGTAGGCTTGGCGCTAGCGCCCCCTGGTGTGGCATGCTCATAGCACCGATATAAGGGGCTCCCGTCGAGCCTGCACTCCTCAGTTTCTTCTTACCGACGACCTCTCCGAGAGAGGGGCTGGAATGGACACACGCAACACATCTCGAAGAACAGTTACGAAAAGTAGGTAACTTTTCTTCTTTGAGCGATTGCACATGTCCATTCCAATTTAGGTGACTAGCGAGCAGTAGATCTGGAGGTGGGCTTGAGATTAAGTACAAGTTGACAATAGGACCGCCATCCAAAGAGGGCATTGTCTCTTGCCTGCTGTATGATGGCATACTGTATTATAAAGGTATGCACTGAGGACTATGTTGCCAGTCTAAATACGTCCTGGATTGGAACCTGCGCTAAGAAGGCTGCCGAAGAGGCTTGGGACCTTGTGGAGTGGGCCGTTAAGTTCAACGGACGGGGAGTGCCTGCAAGGTCATAGCATGTTCCTATACAGGATGTGATCCAAAATGAGATCCTCTGGGAGGAGACCAGAAGCCCTTTCATTCTGTCACCCATAGCCATGAAGAGCTGGGGTGACCTGTGAAACCATTTGATTCTTTCAATGTAAAACGCCAGATTACGGCAGGGAGTGCAGTCGTTGCCTTTCCCTATTCGCATGAGGCTTAGGGTAGAAGACCAGTAGAAATATAGGCTGGTTGTAGTGGAATTGGGACACGACCTTTGGGAGGAATTTTGGGTGCAGCCTCAGCTGTACCTTATCTTTAAAAGAAAATTGTATACGGTGGTTCTGCTGTGAGGGCTCAGATCTCCTAAACCCTCCTTGCCAAAGTAATCACCATCAAGGCGGCCATCTTGCATGAAAGGTGCAGCAGAGAACATGTTGCCAGCGGATCAAAGGGTGGTCCCGTCAACTTCGAGAGGAGCAGAATCAAGTCCCCACACAGGGGGAGGCTCCCTTATCTGTGGAAATACCCTCTCCAGACCTTTGAGTAAGCGAATTACCATTTCATGAGAAAAACGACTTACTATCAATCTTTAGATGGAATGCTGAAATGGCTGCCAGGTGGACCTTCAGCGAGGCATGGGCTAGGCCTTGCTCCTTTAATGACAAGAGGCAGTCCAAGATAAGATGGATCAAAGCTTGCATGGGCACAACTCCCTTAGCTACAGACTAGAGAGAGAATTGCTTCCACTTTGCACAGTATGCCGACCTTGTGGAGGGCTTCCTGCTGTGTAAGAGAATTCTATGGACCTGCTCTGAACAACTCTGCTCATCAGGATTCAGCCATGCAGATTCCAGGCCGTTAAATGCAGGGCACTGAGGATTCTGGTGCAGCAGCCGACCGTGGTCTTGTGAGATCAGATCTGGGCACAGAGGAAGCTCGATCAGAGCCCCAAGGGAGAGACAAAACAAGGGTGGCATACCAGTGTTTCCGGGGCCATGCTGTAACTATCAGGATGACCTGAGCCCAGTCATGTTTGATTTTTGTCACCACCTTGTGAATTAACAGAATGGGGGGAAGGCATAGAACAGGTGATGTGACCACTTGAGTAGGAAAGCATCCGTCATGGAGCCTGGGCTGTGACCCCTTAGGGAGCAGAACTGATGGCACTTCCTGTTGGACTGTGTGGCGAACAGGTCTATGTAGGGAAAGCTCCACCAGAGGAAGATGCTCATTGCGATATCTGGGTGCAGACTCCACTCGTGATGTGTTGAAAAGGATCTGCTGGGCCTGTCCACAAGCTGGTTCTGCACCCGTTGCAAGTAAGAGGCCTCGATCTCAAATCGAGTGAATAATGCAGAATTCCCATAGACAGATTGCTTCTCGACACAGGAGAGAAGAGCGAGCCCCTCCTTGCCTGTTTATGTAATACATGGATGATGTATTGTCCGTGAGGATCGAGACTGTTCCGTTCGTAATGTGGGGCAAGAATGCCTGGCATACCATACGGACTGCCCTGAGCTCCCTGACATTGATATTGAGCAGTAGGTCCTCTGCTGACCAATGACCCTGTGTTTTGAGCGACCCTAGGTGGCTCCCCAGCCCAGATCCGAGGCATTGGAGATTGGGAATACTGATGGCTGAGGCTTTGTGAAGGGAATCCCTTCAAAGACTACTCGGTGATCCAACCACCACAATAGAGAACCAAGGATGTGAGGGGGTACAGCGACCGCCCTCTCCAGCTGGTGCCTTGCAGGGGAGTACACCATAGACAACCAGGCTTGGAGAGGTCCAAGTCTGAACCTCGCATGCTGAACGACATACGTGCACGAAGCCATGTGGCCGAGTAGACTCAAGCAGAGCCTGACCGTGGTGATTGGTTGGGACTGCATGCGACATATCAGGTCCACAATCGCCTGGAAGTGATCTTCGCCCGTTGAGAGTCTAGGACTGCTCCTATGAATTCTATCCTCTGCAAGGGTACCAGGGTTCATTTCTGGACATTGATGAGAAGTCCCAGTGCCTGGAAGGTTGACTGGATAAGGGAAATGTCAGCCTACACTTGCGCCTGAGACCTGCCCTTGATGAGCCAGTCATCAAGGTACGGGTATACATGAACTCTTCTTCTGGGAAAAGCCGCCACCACTGCCATGCATTGGTAAAGACTCTTGGGGCCGCTGAGAGGCCCAATGGCAGGACTGCAGATGGCTGGTTTGTCAAGAACCTCAGGAATTTTCTGTGGCCTTAGAAAATCGATATGTGGAAGTATGCATCGTAAGTCGAGGACAGCATACCAATCCCCTAGATCCAGTGATGGGATGATCGATCCCAAGGAGACTATGCGGAACTTAAACCTCTTGAGATATCAGTTGAGATGATGCAGGTCTAAGATAGGTCTGAGACCTCCTTTGGCCTTGGGAATCAAAAAATAACGAAAGTAAAACCCCTTTCCCTTTAGATGACCTGGGACCTCCTCCACCTCTCCCATTTCAAGGAGAGACTGAATTTCTTGCTCTAGCAGAAGCTTGTGAGAAGGGTCCCTGAAGGAGGGATGGGGAACGTGGGAGTGAAATAAATTGGAGGGTAACCAAACTCAACAGTGTTTAGAACCCAGCGGTTGCTGGTGATCCATTTCCAGGCCTGGAGGAAGTGGGAAAGACGGTGGAAAAAAAAAAGGGATAAGTTGGATCATGATGAATTGGTATGCTCTCTTCAAAATGGGTGTTTCGAGGCACCCAAGTAATGCTGGGCTGATTGAGAAGGCCCTGCAGAGGAGGAGAAGGCAGCGGTGGCCTACACCCAGAACCCTCGTTCCTACGCCTCCTATGATTGTAACGCAATGTAAAAACGGCCATATTGCTGCGGCCTATATTGCCTCCTAGGCTGTGACTGGGACTTCAAGCACAGGGTCTTAAACGTTGCCTTGGTATCTTTAACCCTGTGGAACCCGACGTCTGTCTGCTCCGAAAAAAGCAAAGGTCTCTCAAATGGCAGATCTTGCATTTCCTGCTGGACTTCTTGGGGGAACCCTGCCACCTGTAACCATGAGCTCCTACACATAATCCCAGCCGTGGCCATAGATCTAGCCACCGAGTCTGCAGTGTCAAGGTCTCTGCAAGGAGGCTCTGGCAACTGTTTTGCCCTCATCCACAAGTGTAGCGTACTCCTACTCACTAGCCTGGGGATGTCTGTCTCTGTATTTGTTCACTGTCTCCCATATATTACTGTCATGGCAATCCAGCAGCACTTGCTGGTTAGTTATTCTCAACTGGAGCCCCCCCATGGAATATGAATTTTTCCCCAGAAGATCCATTTTCTTAGGTTCCTTTGGCTCGGGGGTAGACCCCATCTGACCTTGGCAGCTGCCACCACAAGGGACCAGGGAGGAGGATGAGAGAACAGAAACTCACAGCCCTTGGCACGCACAAAGTACTTCCTTTCTGTTCTCTTTGCTGGGGGTGGAATAGAGGAAGGAGTCTGCCAAATGGCCTTAATTGGTCCCAAAAGGGCATTGTATAGGGGCAGGGTCACCTTAACAGGGGCTGCAGCCGACAGAAGATCCAGGAACCTGTCTGAAGTTTCCTTGATGACCTCTGCCTACAATCCAAGATTAGAGGCCATCCTCCTTAACAAGTCTTGGTGGGCCCTTAAATCATCCTGCAGTAGGAAAAACTGAGCAGGTGCTTGTCCTCTGGAGATGTTGAGGAAGAGATGAGAGCTCCCATAGCGTGCCCTGCTGCGTCTTCCCTAGGTTCACAGACTTGGGTATTGGCGCCGGCAATGGTGCTAGGATCTGCTCCTGCACTGGTCCTGGGGGTTGGCTCTGAAGTACCTCTGTGCACCACTGGTGCTGCTACAGTCCGAGCACACTGAGTAGGAGCAGTGTAAGCCAATCCCTTGGCCTGGGGGAAAACCCCATGGGTTCCAAAAAGGCCATTGCAGAGGCACTGGACCCCACAGGCCCATAGGCCAGGTCCCTTAGGTCATTCCTGCTCCTGGCGCTCCCAACAGCAGCATTGCCTGTGGGGACTAGCATGGAGCTTTCCTTCCGTGCCAATGTCTCGAATAATATGATCCCAAGTCAAAGCTTGATGATGCCGCCACCGCAGGCAACAATCTAGGTGACCACAGTAGGGCCTATCCTCTTGGTGCCAGTGATCGGTGCCATGGAGACATTTCTGGTGAGGCAATGAAGGTGGGGAGGGGGGAGGAGTTCTCCTAGAGGCTGGTCTTGAAATCGGCTTAAAGGCAGTCAATGCCTCGGTGCCACTGGGTGGTGCCACTGGTGCCCCCTCCTGTGTCCTGGCAGGACTCGGCACTGACAGCGTCATTAGCGCCTTTGCGGTGGAGTAGACCTCTGGGGTCAATGGCATCACAAACTGGTCCGCCTGATGCTGACCCATCGGTTAATCAAGCGCTGTGGTCTGTGGTGCTGGTGTCTCTGCCAGCTGTTGTCGCAGTGCCAAGGAGGGAGAACGGCCCGGCATGGGTCTCTCTTTATCCCACTGTGCTCGCTTGTCTCCCTTCAGTGCTGGCGAGCGAGTCTTCTCCTGGTGGCCCTGGCGCTGCTTCTTCTTTGGCACTGTTGAGGAGGACCAGTGCTGAGAGCCCCTAGCTGCTGGCAGCGCGCTTTGTACTCACGCCCAAGTAGTCAGTGCCACGTCCATAAGTAGGACTTTCAGCCTTGTTGCTGTGTCCTTCTGCGTACGGGGCTTAAATTCCCAGCAGATGTTGCAGTGCTCTTTTCTATAACCTTCTTCCAAACATTTGAGACAAGTTTGGGGGTTGGACTAGATGACCTTCTGGGGTCCCTTCCAACCCTGATATTCTATGAAGTGAGGGTCACTAGTAGGCATAGGCTTGCTGCACAAAGAGCACGGTTTAAACCCCGGCACCCGGGGAGGGACAGACCACCTCTCTGAGTACGGAGAGGAATCACAGTCCTAAACTAAACTACTACACTATGAAACTAAAAATTTACAATGAAGGAACAGTGGAAACCACCAAAAGCACTTTGCTAAAGGCAGGGGCGGGGGAGAGTTCCAACAGCCACATAGGTGATCAGAAGGAACTGAGGAGCGTGGGCTCAGCAGGAGCCCCTTATACCGGCGCTATGAGCGCGCGACACCAGGGGGTGCCAGTGGCAAGCCTACAGATACCACTAGGGGAAAAATCTCCAACAGCTGTGCTCGGGGCACTCACACATCTAAATCGGAATAGACATGTGCAATCACTCAGAGGTTAGTATTCTCCTGTATTTCATTATAACATTTTAAAAAAATTAAACACACAGTGTAACTTAGATTTCTTGCTTTTGTTGTTCATGCTTTCCCTCACTTCCCAGCTAAGAGACCAAATGTGATCCTCTGATGTATAAGCAGGGAAACAACAAGTAGGAGTAGGGAGGCAGTATTATACACCTGGGGGAATTCTGTACTACTGCACATATGCATAAATTAATAAGCCCTGCATGTTTTTATTTTTTTGCGCAGAAAAAAGCTTCTGCCAAAATGTTTCTTCAGTTCCCCCTTCTGCCCATAAGAGGGCGCTGTGGCAATAGAACAAAGCAGCCTCTCCCAGCCAGCGAGGGAAGAGAAAGAGGCCTGCCTTCTTTGCAGCGGGTCAGGTCAGGAGATCATAAGGGCTAGTGAGGGAGAACAGACTGGAGCAGGGGCTGAATGGGAGTGAAGGCACAGGGCCACATGGTGATGGGGGACGGGGTGCCGAGCTGCATAGGGACAGGGGAATGGCTGGGTGGGGGCACAGACACACATAGGGACAGGTGGAGAGGGTACAGGGATAGGGGAGTGGCTGGGTGAGGACACAGACACACATGGGGACAGGGGGAGTGGTTGGGTGGGGGCACAGAGACATGAGGAGGGGATATACAACCACATAGGGACGGGGGAAATGGGTGTCTGAGTTGGGATGGAGGGACATGTGGACAGCAGTGCAAGGACACATGGGGATGCAGGGACACATGGGGACAGGGGCAGATGGGCCTGACTGAATTGGAGAGGCTAGAGGTCCACCAGGGTCTGCATGGGGGAAACTCCCTAAGAATCCATCCCCAGCCCCCCCAAAAAAACCTGTTCCATACTTTTCCCACCCATACCCAACAACCCTCCAAGTTCATACCTAGGCTCCTTCCCAGCAATTTACTTCCTTCTCCCTTAGCTCCTCCATTATCCCGACTCCTTTGCATGGCTTCTGAGGGGTTTGGGAAATACTGTATTATATTGTAGTTTAAATCAATTACTCAGAGTTCTGTATTAATATGCCTAGTAAGGAATCTATTCATCAAAAAATATTTCCTGAATCTTTTTTTGTTGTCTATGTTATTACAGACGTACTTGCTGACAGGTATTTTGAAATAAATGACCAAAAATAATTGAAACTGGTGTGATTATATTGTGTTATTTTGACAAATTAAATATGCAGAGTTTTAAAATACCATGCACAGAATTTAATTTTTTGGCCCAGAATTCCCCCAGGAGTATTATTTCCAAATACAGCATCACTGAGACCATTACTTGAATACTGTGTCCAGTTCTGATGTTCACACTTCAAAAAGGACTTTGAAAATTTGGATGAAGATTCAAAATAGAGCTAAAAGAATGATCTAGGCCTGGAAAACATGTCTTATAGTGGGAGACTTAAACTAAATAGATTGAGCCTATCCAAGGGAAGGTTAAGAGGTCAGTTGATCATGTTATGCAAGCACCTTCACAGAGAAGACATTTCTGATAGCAAATGGTTCTTTAATCTAGCAGAGAATGCATAAATTGGAACCTGAAGCTAGACAAATTTAGACTTTAGAAATAAAGGCACACATTTTAAAAAATCGTGGAATATCAGGGTTGGAAGGGACCTCAGGAGGGAGTCCAACTCCCTGCTCAAAGCAGGACCAATCCCCAACTAAATCATCCCAGCCAGGGCTTTGTCAAGCCTGACCTTAAAAACTTAAAAAGTAGCTACTGGAACAATTTAAGGTGATGGACATTGTGGATTCTCCATCAGATGAAGTCTTTAAATCAAGCCTGGAGATCACACTAAAAGACATGCTATTGCTCAAAAATAAGTTTAGAGTTCATGAAGAAACAGAGTAAGATTTTAATGGCTTGTGTTATGCAGGTCCGACTAGATCATTGTCCCCTTTTTGGCTTTAAAATGAATCTTTCCTCTCTGTGAATCTTTCCAGAAGAGGGGCTATCCAACCTTAATTTGTCCCTCAAATTGTCCCTGTATGCATATCAACAATATGCATCAATGGCTGAACATACTATGTTTTAACTTGATTAAGTTTTGCACTTAAAAGCAAAGATTCAACATTAGAATTCAAAATTATTTTGACAAACTGGAGAAGTGGTCTGAAATAAATAGGATGACAAATGTCCTTCAGTTAGGACAAATGCAAAGTACTACACTTAGGAAGGAACAATCAATTGCACAAATACAAAATGGAAAATGACTGCCTTGGAAGGAGTACTACAGAAAAGGATTGAGGGTTATAGTGGATCAGAAAGTGAATATGAGTCAACAATGTAATGGGAAATGATCCCATTGTTGAGAACCCTCCTTCTAGCAGATGTCATGGTATCCCTCTCGCACTGAGAATACCCCTCCTGGGGAGAGGACCACAGTCATTAGGAAAGACAGGAAATAGTAATGGGGGATTTGACTATTAAAAATATAGATAGTTGGGTTTGAGATGACTGGGAGAACCGCATGGTTAATTGCTTGATAGTGCAAAAGTTGTGTACCTCCTGAGACATCTGAATAGACACATGTGCAATGCTGGGGAGAAGCTGGTAATCATGGTACAGGTAGGTACCAATGACATAGGGAAAGGTAGGAGAAGTCCTGGAGACTAAATTTAGGCTGCTAGGTAAGAGATTCAAGTCCAGGACCTTCATGGCAGCATTCTCTGAAATGCTTTCAGTTCCATGAGCAGGGCCAGTTAGACAGGCAGAACTTCAGGTTCTCAATGTGTGGATGAGACTATGGTGTTGGGAGGAGGGATTTAGGATTATTTGGAACTAGGGAGCATTTTGGGAAAGGAGAAGTCTATACAGGAAGAATGGGCTTCATCTAAACCAAAACAGACTCAGACTGCTGTCATGTAAAATTAAAAAAGGTAATAGAGGAGTTTCAAAACTAAGGGGTTGGCGAAAGCCAACAGGTGTGGAGGAGCACACAGTTCGGACAGAAACATCCCTCAGGGGTGGATTTATAATAGGATATAGAGTGTCCCTTTAAAAGATGATAGGATAGAAGTGTAGACGGGAACTGAAGAGAAACAGTCAAACAAAAAAGAGTCCCATTCAATTACATTACGTTAAGGCGGACAACGAAATATTGACAAATTTCATAACTTTTTGTATACATACTATAAGATACTAAGATGGATGAACTCAAGTGCCTGGTATTAAAAATGTATGACTGCTTCTTCGAGAGCTAGTCCTGGAACCCACAAGAGGAGAGGCAGTTCTTGATTTAGTCTTAAGTGGAGCACAGAATCTGGTCCAAGAGGTAAATATAGCTGAACCTCTCAGCTATAGTGACGCTACTGTAATTAAATTTAACATTCTTGCAGAGGGAAAAACGCCAAAGAAACCCACTGGCATTTTACTTTAAAACAATGAGGAAACTAGTTAAATGGAAATTAAAATGGTCACAAAAGTGAGATACCTGCAGGCTGCATATAAACTATTAAACACTATTACAAAAGGCTCCAACCAAATGTATACCCCTAATAATAATAGTAAATAATAAATAATAAAATAATAAAGTAAGAGGACAAAAAAAATGCTGCCATCACTACACAGAAGAGTAAAAGGGATGGTTAGAGGCAAAAAGGCATTCTATAAAAATTGAAAATCATATCCTACTGAGGAAAAAAGAAGGAATATGAACTCTGGCAAGTCAAATATAAATATAATTAAGCAGGCCAAAAAAGAATTTGAAGAGCAACTCACAAAAGAGAGACAAACTAACAAAAAAAAATTAAAGTACACTAGAAGCAGGAAGTCTACCAAAAATTAGTGGGGCCATTGGACAATCAAAGTTATAAAGGAGTACTTCAGGAAAGACAAAGCTGCTGTGGAGAAGCTAAATGAATTACTTGCATCTGTCTTTACTACAGAAGAGTGACAGATTCCCCACACCTAAGCCATTCTTTTAAGGTGACAAATCTGAGTGACTATCCAAGATCAGTAACTGTTTAAAAGATAGGAAACAGAGGGTAGGAATAAATGTTGAGTTTTCACAATAGAAAGAGGTAAATAGCAGGGTCTCACAAAGATCTGTACTTGGACCTTTGCTGTTCAACATATTCATAAATGATGTGGAAAAGGTGGTGAACAATGGAGGTGGCAAAGTTAGCAGATGATACTAAACTACCCAACATAGTAAAGTCCAAAGCTAATTGCAAACAGTTACAAAGGGATCTCATTAAACTATGTGACAGGGCAACAAAATGGCAGATGACATTCAGTGTTGGTAAGTCCAAAGTAATGCACACTGGAAAACAATCCCAATTCAGAGTCAATCTGCGGAACTCATTGCCAGAGGATGTTGTGAAGGCCAAAAGTATAATTGGATTAAAAAAGATAAATTCATGTAGCATAGGTCCATCAATGGCTATGAGGCAAGATGGTCAGGGACACAAACCCATGCTCCAGGTGTCCCTAGCCTGTGACTGCCAGAAGCTGGGAATGGATGACAGGGGGATGGATCACTTGACAATTGCTGTGTTCTGTTCATTCCCTTTGAAGCTTCTGGAAAAGTGACTGCTGTCAGAAGACTGAATACCGAGCTAGATGGCCCACTGGTCTGACCCCTTATGGCCATTCTTATGCTCTTAGTTACTGTTGCAAAAAAAGCGAACATCATTCTGGGATGTAGTAGCAGGAGTGTTGTAAACAAGACAAGAAATAATCCTTCCACTCTACTCAGCACTAATAAGGCCTCACCTAGAGTATTGTGTCCAATTCTGGGCGACCACACTTCAGGAAGATGTGGACAAACTGGAGAAAGTTCAGAGGAGAACAAAAATGATCAAAGGTCTAGAAAACATGACTTTTGAGGAAAGATTGAAGAAATTGGGTTTGTTTAGTCTGGAGAAGCAAAGACTAAGTGGAGATACGATAATCTTCAAGTACGTAAAAGGTTGTTAGAAAGAGAAGGGTGGTAAACTGTTCTCCTTATCCACTGAGAACTGGACAAGTAGTAATGGGTTTAAATTGCAGCAAGGGAGATTTAGTTTAGACATTAGGGAACACTTCCAAACTGTAAAGGTAGTTAAGCACTGGAACAAATTACCTAAGGAGGTTGTGGAGTCTCTTTCACTGGCGTTTTTAAGAATACTTAGTTCTGCCTCAATTCAGGAGGCTGGACTAGATGACCTATCGAGGTCCCTTTCAGTCCTACATCTCTATGACTATGATCTGATCTTATGAATGAGAAATATAGCATAGAGTCCACAAAATTACCTTGAGTAACAATGAATTTTCTCAAAAAGAAAAGGAGTACTTGTGGCACCTTAGAGACTAACATTTATTTGAGCATAAGCTTTCGTGAGCTACAGCTCACTTCACCTGGGACAGAAAACACACACACACACACACACAAAAGAGGTTCTGTAAATACGTTAGGAACAAGAGAAAGATGAAGAAGGCGAGCTAATAGTGGATGACTTCAAGAAGTGTTTAAAGCCTGGTTTGCTTCAGTCCTCACTAAAAGAGTTAATTGTGAACAGATACTCAACACAATATTAGCAAAAAGGAAGATAAGACAAAATAGGGAAAGAATGGGTTAAAGACTATTTAGATAAGTTAGATAGTAGCTCACGAAAGCTTATGCTCAAATAAATTTGTTAGTCTCTAAAATGCCACAAGTACTCCTTTTCTTTTTGCGAATACAGACTAACACGGCTGCTACTCAAATGAATTTTCTGAGAATTTATAAGTAAACTGTTAATTAGATCAGGAAATTTAAATTAAAAGTAGGCCTTTTAATAAAATTTTGCATAGTGACAGATTTTTCAGCTCCTAATCTCAATAAGATCACCACAAACTCTTCAAATTTCCCAAAAAGTTGCTCATTTCACTATAGTGCAGTCTGAGTTCACTCCCCCCCCCCCCCCGCCACAGAATTAATGGTGATTCTTTCTGTTATTCTTCATAACGGAAACTTTCTCCTTCAGCAGAAGCCGAAGGATGCAATGTTCTACTTCAGAGAATTCCAAGAACTCCTCCCTTCTTTCGAAATGGTGAACATCTCCTATTGTTAATGGGACTAAAGCCACAGTTGGTGGCCATTTTGAGAAGGGTACATTTTGTCTCTCTCGTTCTCAATAGGATAGAGTGTCTCCAGCTTTTCACAGCATAGGGGGCTGACCATCTTCCCTGATGGCACCTGTTGGCTTCAGTCTCATTGACAACAATGAGAGGGGGCAGACATTTTGAACAGGAGTAACTGAAAATTTCAATTATTAAAATAAAATAAAGACCATTACTCCCTAAATAGCTTTTAAAAAACTACCCATTGCAGAACCATGTAGCCACAAAATCAGAGAGAGGCTAAGACACAAAATGAGTTACTCCTAGCCAGGGACAGAAAACACAACAAAAAGAGGTTCTGTAAATACGTTAGGAACAAGAGAAAGATAAAGAAGGTGAGCCCAATAGTGGATGACTTCAAGAAGTGTTTAAAGCCTGGTTTGCTTCAGTCCTCACTAAAACAGTTAATTGTGAACAGATTTCTCAATACAACTGTATGAAACTATATGAGAGTTTTTCCCTAGCTATCATATATACAGTCCTAGTAGGAACGAGCCATAGATGAGAACTGCCTGCTTTACAGTGGACTGAGAGCACATGCTTTGGGAGAAAAAAGGTCTTTGAAGCTTTGCAACAGATCAGTCCTTCCAGAACGGTTGGATTGGCAAGGATGTGTGTATTTGGATTAATGGTGTTCAAACTAAAACAAAAAACTGTAACCTTGTTACTAGAATCCTGTTGATTGCACTCCAAGCCATTTGGACTCTCTCTTCAATTCACTGGGAAGTTTTTCAAGCAAGGCAGATGCAAGTGAAACTGAAAAAGGCTGTAAAAGTTGTGAATTTTATTAAAGGAAAGCTTAGTACAGGCCTCTCTGATATCTTACTTAAAGAAATGGGTACTTGACATTGGCCATTCCTACTCCATGCTGAAGTTCATTGGCTTTCATCTAACAAAGTTTTTAATTAACTGTTTGAGCTCAGAGAAGCAACAATAGATTTTTCTTGATGCATTTAACTCTGCTCTTGTGAATATTTCACTGACCAGCACTGGCTTGCTCTGAATGTTTCTCTTCAGGAGCAGAATTTTGTGCCCCTTATTGCTAAGCATCAGTGGGGCTTGGCTCAGTATCTGTATGGAAAAGGTTGAGAACTACTGTCTTAATCATATGGATACTGCATGGCATCACCACCAGGCACTTAAACAACCTTAACTGTGCCTTATGTGTGCATTTGAAGAGCAGCAGTGAAAATTGCCAGTTCTCTGAGGAATATGAAGAAACCATAATGCACCTTGTCACAGTGTTGCTAGGGAGAGTATGTGGTTAAAGAAAACGGGGCGAGTATAGGACATTCCTTCCTGACCCCTGAAGCAATCCTTTTGCTTTGACGCATGTGATAATCACCTGCATCATCTTAGTTGGCAGAACTACATATATTCTTAGTGTCATAATATTTTCAGAGCCTTTTAAAAATCTATTCACAATTATTGGCCTTGGTTTTCTGTGATGATGAACGCCTCTCCCTTTTAACACATTCCATTCTTCTCTCCACCAAAGGCAAACAACTTAAGTTGTTAAGACTCCATCTTCCCTAACTGATGCAAAGTTCAAGTATACTGCTATAAATATTAGACAGGCACTATCTCCTTGTTCCTCAGTTGCATTATCTGACTGCCACCAGCCATCAGCATAATCCGAGTACCTTCCACATAAAAATCAACAGTCCCTAGATTTGATGGAACCTCTGGCTTTTCTTTTTGGGGTAAAAAGTCCAGTTGGGATAGTGTTTTTGGTTTTGATTGTTTAAGTTTTCTTCATTAATTTTTTGGGGTAGAGGTTGGTTGGGGTTTGTTTGTTTGTTTTTTTAGTAGAAGGGTGTGTCAATGTAGTGTGTCATGCTTAGGACAGAAAGGCATTTTTAAAGAGGAAAGTTTTGCATTGCTTCTCATGACACCCAGACTCTAGATTTACCTAATCTCCTCTAGAAGTTTGTCCCATAGCTTGATCCCCTCAACCAACCCCAGAGATAAAATGGACTTAAATAAAGCAGAACCTCTGAGAAAAGACTGCTTCTAAATCAGGCTTCTGCGGAAAAGGACCTAGGGGTGACAGTGGACGAGAAGCTGGATATGAGTCAGCAGTGTGCCCTTGTTGCCAAGAAGGCCAATGGCATTTTGGGATGTATAAGTAGGGGCATAGCGAGCAGATCGAGGGACGTGATCGTTCCCCTCTATTCGACACTGGTGAGGCCTCATCTGGAGTACTGTGTCCAGTTTTGGGCCCCACACTACAGGAAGGATGTGGATAAATTGGAAAGAGTACAGCGAAGGGCAACAAAAATGATTAGGGGTCTAGAGCACATGACTTATGAGGAGAGGCTGAGGGAGCTGGGATTGTTTAGTCTGCAGAAGAGAAGAATGAGGGGGGATTTGATAGCTGCTTTCAACTACCTGAAAGGGGGTTTCAAAGAGGATGGCTCTAGACTGTTCTCAATGGTAGCAGATGACAGAACGAGGAGTAATGGTCTCAAGTTGCAATGGGGGAGGTTTAGATTGGATATTAGGAAAAACTTTTTCACTAAGAGGGTGGTGAAACACTGGAATGCGTTACCTAGGGAGGTGGTAGAATCTCCTTCCTTAGAGGTTTTTAAGGTCAGGCTTGACAAAGCCCTGGCTGGGATGATTTAACTGGGACTTGGTCCTGCTTTGAGCAGGGGGTTGGACTAGATGACCTTCTGGGGTCCCTTCCAACCCTGATATTCTATGATTCTATGATTCTTTTATGGGGAAACAGTACCTAACTAACGGACTCCTCCCTCAGAGCATTTCTCCATGACTGCACCAGATGAAGCCCCATAAAACTAACAACTGTGTTAAATCTTACAGCTCTTTTGAAAAATAATGCTTTTGTTTCTATCAATATGTTCCAAAAGAATTCTGTTGAAATGTAGATAAAACTGACAGACCCTAAGGAATTCCCCTTAGTACAGTTTCCTTTGCAGGAAGAAAGGCAGGAAAGACAACATTACTCACCGTGGAAGCTGCAGAAAAGACTGGAGGAAAAGGGATTCCTGTATCTACTGGGACCTGGGGCAGCTTTCCCGGCCCAGAGTGTAGCAGATCTCTGAGACTGGAGCCTTCAGCTTTGTTACTAGATGCAACTGGGCCCAACAAGAGACTATTAAACAGTTTTGGGGTTAATGGAGAAACCTTTGTACTGGAGTTGAAAGAATCCAATCCAAAGGGCGAATGGGATTCTTTATTGAGCACCGATCTCAGGGATCCAGCTTCTGTAAGGAAGAAAAATCACAACTGGGTGAGACAAACATCATTAAAGATCCACAGAAGGGAAAGTTATGTGAAGATGACTGTCCAAGTATTATTCTTCAATATAACATGGCTATAATCCCGTGACAAACCACAGTACAGTTTACCTGGATGTTAAAGCTCAAGAATGATATTGTACAATATTGGATGAGGCAAACGTAAGCATCCTGTTTCAACTATGCCTCACCAACAGCTTTAATATATCATGGTGAGTTAAGAATTTGGAGGGTCTAGTAGATGATTTGGACCTGAAGTTTTTAATTTACAAGGAACTGCACTCGTGTTTGAATCAGATGCTCACCAACTGACCCTTTTGCCTTCCAAATTAGTTTTGGATTCTTCAGTATGAATACAGAACCCTTTTGCAGGATTTTAAATGCAGTAGAGAGAACACTACTGTTGATTTGGCCTAGAAAACTCGGGAAACATTTGTGAACATAAAATTGAAAAGCAAAAACAGAAGAGATTTTCTGGGATTGTTAAAAAATGCCTATCACTGATAACCATGAACAAAATACAAAATTGTGTGCTATAATTCCCATACTTCTAGCTAGGTACAATACACAAGAGCTAGCCCGACCTGTCTTGAATATAATGCTGCCTTTGTGAATAGGTCATAGTCTTGACAGTTCCTTAAGCATACCTTCAGCCTCTAGGTGCTTAGGAAATGCACTCTTTATATACTCTAAGAAAAGGAGGACTTGGGGCACCTTAGAGACTAACAAATTTATTTGGGCATAAATAAGCTTTTGTGAGCTACAGCTCAGTTCGTCAAATGCAAGCCAAACACCAACATTAATTTTAGCACCAGTTTCCACAAAGTAACTAATTCTTATCTGAAGGGAATGTTAGTCAGACTTTACATCAGGAGACCATTTCTATATACTTTCACAGAAAAGACAGTATACATAACAAAATGGGTACCTGATAAATATGCCCACCCCTCCAGCCTCCCTCCCCGCTCCCAAATCCCTCCAGCTCCTGCATGTATGTTACTTCACAATCTCTTTCAGGAGGTTTCTACATGGTTAACCCCTACTTAAAGAAAAAAAATCCAAAGAGGCAAGTGCAGACGAATGATGCTGGTCTTCCATAAGCACTAAGGACTCCCTCCAATGATGGTAACCAAGCAGCACTCCTTTACTTCCAAACATTAAGGGGGAGATCTTTGCCTCACCTTTTGTTTCTTCTTTTGCTTTTTGTGTTGCTAAATCTGCAAGCCAGTGCAAGGCTGATGAGGGGGATGTTTCTGGACACAGTGGCCTGCTAGATTTTGTTTCAGTGGGATTGCTGGTTGGCGAGGTCTCTGTTTTCGCAGAATCCTCAGTTCTTCCATCTGTGGCCTCAGATTTAGGATCAGTGTCCATTTCTAGTTGCCCCAATCCTGCTGCTCCTGCCCCACTGGAGAAGGTGCCCTCACTTCCAGAGGCTGACGCACCAGGATTTATACTGGGAAGCTAAAAACAAAAAAGATTACACGTGCTGCAGTCAAATGCTGACTTTGGGGAGGAAATTACATTTGACAGACTGGGGGGGAAAAGTTAACCCGACAACAACAATATGACATAGTGATAGTCTATCACTAGGGTGGGCTGTGAGGCTGGTAGAAGGCTTAATACGTTTTGTCTTAAAAGAACGTGGAGATTGATTTTCTAACTCCAAAGCCACGAAGATCCTGGAAATGGCTTAAAGATCTTCATGATTTGAATGTTCAGTGACCAATCAGATCTGTACTTTAATGAATGCATTTTAAAATAGTGAATTTTTGGAAGTGAATATAATGTAATATAATGTACAAATTTTTATTATGTCCACTGCTCCAGCTCTCAGTATGCTATTTTATACTATTAATCTGGGGCAGGACTGTATGTATCCATCTCTCTTACCTAGCACAGTGGAGCCCCAATCCCAATAAATATTGAGATTGTTTCAGTGTTACTTTGCCCTTCTCACCTCCCCACAATGGGGTTCTGATACCTAACTGGGGTCTTTAAGTGCTACACTAACACATGAGGATATATTTATGAGCAATCTTTTTGCATTACTTTGTGTGTTTATTTTATGGGATAGCACCTCAGGATAGGTGCCCATAGTCACATTTTAGAAATCTGAATAAATACTTCATACTGGCAATAAAAAGTAGGCACATATGAAATGCCAGACTGATCAGACCACACTTCATCTAATCCAGCATCCACTGATTTAAACAAAGGCATTATACGACTTTCTATACTATTCTCAATCCTATTCCATTCCTGCAGCTGCACACTGAGTGGAGGTTTCATTAAGCGAATAGTAAATATTAATAAAAGCCTCTCTCTTATACTGTTTTTCATTAGTAGATCTCAAATCACTTTTTAAAGGTAAGCATCATTATCCCCCCAGTGGCCAAGTCAGGAATAGAACCCAGGAGTCCCAAGACCCAGTCCAGTGCTTTATCCATTAGACCACACTGCCTCCTCACTAAGCTCTACAATGATACCCAGGTCCCTCTCCAGAGTTATTTAATTTTAAAAAACTTTGTATGGTCCATTGTAGTTGAATTTTTTCCCTGCAACTTTCAGACCTTGAGCTTCATGCTGCCCATTCACCTAGCGTGGTTAGGTCTCTCTCAACTTCCTAATAATCTTCTCTCACTTATCTAAATAACTTAGAAGAAAATTTTTCTCTGACTACTCACTCCCCTTTCCAGATCATTAATAAGAATGTATTAAACACTGGACTTATTACAGAACCTTGTGACATCCTGATGTTAATCTTTTGCCATGACGAAAATTGACTATTTAATTCCACTCTGACTTATGATAGTACTGTAGCTTATTTCTCATTAATGATTATTTTCCTTGCCTGTCTTGAGTGGGACTTTATCAAAGTTCTTTTGAAAGTCTAAATAGTTATATCAACTGCTTCTCCTTTATCCACAACTGTATTGAAACAAACAGTCAGAGAATTCTAACAGATGAGAGAGTTTTTCGTTACAGAAACTGTGCTAGTTAGACTATTAGATCATGACTAAGGCTGCGAGTTTGTCACAGAGGTCACGGATTTTGTGACTTTCTGTGACCTCCGTGACTTCTGCAGCACCTGGTATGCCTGGCCCGGGGGCCACCTGAGTAGCTCAGGCAGCTCCTGGGCCAGTCACATCGGCCGCTGCTGGGGCAGTCTTGAGCCACCACACTCCCCCCACAGCAGCAGCATAAGTTTGGGTGTGGGAAGGGCCAGAGGTACGGGATGGGGCGAGGGCTCTGGATAGAGCTTACCTTGGGGGGCTCCCTGGAAGCCGCAACATCCCTCAGCTCCTAGGCGGAGGCGTAGCCAGGCAGTTGTGTGTTGCTTCCGCCTGCAGGTGCCGCCCCCGCAGCTCTCAATGGCCGTGGTTCCCGGCCAATGGGAGCTGCAGAGCCGGTGCTTGGGGTGAAGGCAGCACACAGAGGTGCCTGGTCATGCCTAGGAGCTGAGGGAGGGGAATGTCGCCACTTAGAAGGAGATGCGGAGCCAGGTAAGGAGCCTGCCAGCCCTGCCAACCATCCCCACCCTCCCAGCACCAGCGGAGGTCCTGGGCCACATGCCGCTGGCCCTCCCACCCCCAAAGCACCTGCGGCACTCCCGGGCCACCCCACACACCAAGCACTAAAGAAATCATTTAGCTTCTCAGCATTATCCTCACACTGACTGGCACTTCTAATACCCCTCTCACATTTTCCTGATATAATTTATGCTCATATTTAGTGATTTCACTAGGATCAGATTTTTAAATTTTGAAGGATTTTTTTGGCTCAAATAGCCTCTCTAATGTACCATTGAGCCATTATCCCTTGGCTTCTTCATTTCCTTTTTGTTCATCAGTACACTTGCCTTTTGAGACATATTTTTATAAGTAGCATCTATGCCACCTCTGAAGTTAAAAGTAAAGGAAGTAAAACAGTCTTTTTGATTAACTCTCTCATTTTATTGAAATCTCCCTTCTTAAAATGTAGTGTCAATTTGATATCCTTTCTCCTCGTAGGATGCTGAACCTACCTAATTACAATGTGGTCACTATCAATTAGTAAAAAGAAAAGGAGGACTTGTGGCACCTTAGAGATTAACAAATTTATTTGAGCATAAGCTTTCGTGAGCTACAGCTCACTTCATCGGATGCATCCGATGAAGTGAGCTGTAGCTCACGAAAGCTTATGCTCAAATAAATTTGTTAATCTCTAAGGTGCCACAAGTCCTCCTTTTCTTTTTGCAAATACAGCCTAACACGGCTGCTACTCTGAAACCTAGCAATTAGTAGCTCAAGCTACTACTCCTTCTTGAATTAACTCATTTGTGTTACTTATAATTAAGTAGAGAATAGCGTCTTCTTGTGTGTTCTAGAACTATCTATTCCAAGAAGCTGTCAACCATTTCGAGTGTCAAGGATTGTTTCTCAAAACTTTGCCCTGCTGTGCTATTTTACTGCTTATATGTGGATGTTTGACGTCCCCCATCATCATAATCATCCTGCTAATTTTAGCAAAGAGCAAAATCTATGCATATGTCAAATCAGCATAATATTTCAGAAAGCCATGAGAAATTAAGTAAATGCATTGCTGGCATATTCCCCAATGTACTTTTCCTTCAAGGTTTTGGCAGAGATACCGTAAGTCTTTTACAAAAATTTCTACAGAATAAAAAAAACAAGCCTAGCACAGACATCCAGCCAGCAAAGATTGCGTATAACATGCTCCCCACCTCAACAAGTTTCTGGGTGCCAGAAGTAGCAATGCTCAGTAATAATCCTAGGTTTCAGAGTAGCAGCCGTGTTAGTCTGTATTCGCAAAAAGAAAAGGAGTACTTGTGGCACCTTAGAGACTAACAAATTTATTAGAGCATAAGCTTTCGTGAGCTACAGCTCACTTCATCGGATGCATTTAGTAATAATCCTGACTGAGTCAAGGCATCCAGCAGAAACTGCTGAGATTCTAAGTGCCATGTTATACAGAGGTCAGACTAAATGTTCTAATGGCCCCTTTTGGCTTTAAAATCTTTGAATGCAATATCCAGTGTCTACAAAGATCAAGCACAGGAATTCTATCCATGGATTCCCAGCTCACGTACCTGTGACATCCCATTTGTGACAGCAGGTCTCAACACAGATTTGTTCTGCCGGTTAATACATGGACAGTTGGCTTTAATTCCCCATTTGCCTCTGGCTGCATGTACCATGTCTCCTATATTGTAAAGAGCTAGAAAGAAAGTTACAAGTTTTCGTACATATGCTCATAAAAACTATGAAGTGAGGCCTTGACTGAACTTCAGGACCAATTTTTCCACCTAGTCACAAGAATCCTAAATTTTAAGGCTTCATGATCAAGATACATGGGCTAATCAGAGAGTGCTGCATAACTATGCTCACATAGGACTAGCTTTCAAAATCCAATCAGAGATGCCATTATAACACCGAATACTTATATTTTCCTTCAGAGGACAAGAGCACTAGTATCTTCCTCATAAATTAAACTACATTTGGTTCATATCTTTTGAAAAGACTTCTGAAAATTAAAACAAGAGTCATGTGCTTTGTATCTACAAATCTTAGGAGTAGCACACTGGATGCGTTTTATCACCTTGTATTAGCAACTCATTCTCATCTGCACTATTTTCATCTTTTTCTCCACACCTTCCTCCAAGAGAATGTCTTCCCCCCTCTGCCATATTACCTCCTCCCTGATCCTTCCCGAATAAGGAGACAACTAGAAAACAAAACTATCACACTGCCTCCTCTCCTGCTTCCCAGGATTGGGAAGAAGATATCTAGAAACCAGAAGGAAGGAGTTTAAGTATTACCTGTTCCAGGGATGATTTGTGTTGGCATAAGATTCTCCGGTTCATGGGACTGCCCCTTTGCACACTTCAACCATGAGAAAACCTCCTCATCACCAATCTCCTCAGTCTCTGAAATGGACAGAACCAGATCATTTACTACCTTGCAAAAGTCACTGAAGCTTTACAGTGCAGCAGGCTGTTTCTGTACGTATTTCTTCACTGCAACAATTAGCTCAAGTTAGGCCTAATTTACACTTAAAATTTAGACAGACATAACTACACTGCTCAGGGGGTGCATTTGTCATAGCTATGCTAACCTAACCCATGGTGTAGGCCCATCTAGGTTGACAAAAGAATGCTTCCATCAATCTAGCTACCACAGTGATAGAAAACCCCCTTCCGTAACTACAGAAAGCATCTGCACTACAGCACTACAAGAGCATTGCCACAGCACTGTAGCTGTGTTGCTGTAACACAAGACCTGAATATTAAATGTATTTAATTAAATTAAATGCAAAAATGTAATAAGAAAAGCTAAAAAGGAGTTTGGAGAACTGCTAGCCAAAAACTCAAAAGGTAATTAACAACAAAATGTTTTTTACCTACATCAGAAGCAGAAAGCCTGCTAAACAACCAGTGGGGCCCCTGGACGATCAAGTTACAAAAGGAGTACTTAAAGATGATAAAGTCATCGCAGAGAAACTAAATGAATTCTTTGCTTCAGTCTTCACGGCTGAGGGAGATTCCCAAACCTGAGCCGTCTTTTGTAGGTGACAAATCTGAGGAATTGTCACAGATTGAAGTGACACTAGAGGTGGTTTTGGAATTAATTGAGAAACTTAACAGTAACAAGTCACCGGGACCAGATGGCATTCACTCAAGAGTTCTGAAATAACTCAAATGTGAAATTGCAGAACTATTAACTATGGCTTGTAACCTGTCCTTTAAATCAGCTACTGTACCCAATGACTGGAAAATAGCTAATGTAACGTCAATATTTAAGAAGTGCTCTAGAGGTGATCCTGGCAATTACAGACTGGTAAGTCTAATGTCAGTACCGGGCAAATTAGTTGAAACAATAGTAAAGAATAGAATTGTCAGACACATAGAAGAACATAAATTGTTGTGCAAAAATCAACATGGTTTCTGTAGATCATGTCTTACTAATCTATTAGAGTTCTTTGAGGGGGTCAAACAAACATGTGGGGGATCCAGTGGACACAATGTACTTAGATTTCCAGAAAGCCTTTGACAAAGTCCCTCACCAAAGGCTCTTACATAAATTAAGTTGTCATGGGATAAGAGGTAAGATCTTTTCATGGATTGAGAACTGGTTAAAAGACAGGGAACAAAGGGAAGGAATAAATGGTAAATTTTCAGAATGGAGAGGGATAACTAGTGGTGTTCCCCAAGGGTCAGTCCTAGGACGAATCCTATTCAACTTATTCATAAACAATCTGGAGAAAGGGGTAAACACTGCGGTGGCAAAGTTTGAGGCTCCTCTGCACTTGTTCCCGAGATCTGCCCTTGATGATCCAATCATCGAGATACAGGAAGACCGGGACCCCTCGACACCTCAGGTAAGCAGCCACTGGCGCTATACATTTTATGAACACCATTGGGGGTGACGAAAGGGTAAAGGGCAGCGCCATGGATTGGAAATGGTGTCCACTCACTATGAAACGAAGGAAAAGTCTGACTCTGAAATATGGAAATAATCATCCTTCAAGTCGAGGGCAGCATACCAGTCTCCTAGATCTAGGGAGGGGATGATGGATGCCAGGGAGACCATGCAAAACTTCAGCTTCTTGAGAGAGACTTGTTGAGGCGTCGCAGGTCCAGAAAGCATCTGAGGACAACTTCTGCTTTTGGGATTAGGAAGTAGCAGGAGTAGAACCCTTTTTCTTTCGTCCCGAGGGACTCCCGCCATCGCCCCAGGTGCGGGAGGCTCCCGACCTCTTGAACAAGAAGCTGCTTGTGAGAAGGGTCGCTGAAGAGGGACAAGGAAGGGGATGGGATGGGAGGGAGGGGAAGCAGAGAATTGCAGGGTGTAACCCTGAGATACTGTCTCTAGCACCCAGCGATCCGAGGTGACCCACAACCAGACCAAATGGTAGGGACGAAGACACTGATGAAAGAACGAGGTGGATCTGGGGAGTTGACTCGGACGCACCTCAAGCACACCTTCAAAAATGAGTGCTTCTGTCCCCCAGGATGCTTTGCCAGGCTGGGGTGCACGGGTGAATGGGAGGAGGAAGGGTGATGATGACTAAAGCTCGTGTCTCTATCCCTTCTCCTTGCAGACCCCTGTCCGAGCTGCCACGGCCTTCCTTGCCGATTGTGGCATATGCAGACCCACAGAGCGAAGAGTGGCCAGAGTGTCCTTTAGGCCATGCAGCCTTGCATCAGTCTGCTGTGCAAAGAGACCATTCTCATCAAATGGAAGACCTTGAATTGAGACCAGCATTTCCTGCAACAGGCCAGCATTCTGAAGCCAGGAGCTGCACCTCATGACCACTACCGATGCAACCCCCTAGCCAGCAGGTCAGCACCTCACTGCTGCAGTACCCTCCTCCACCAGGGTACCAAACTCCTGGGCCAAGGACTCCTTGAACTTATGGAGGGAGTCCCAAGCTGTATCTGCCCAAAAGAGCTTTGTAGTTTGCCACCCGGAACTGAAGGCTGGCCATGGAATAAATTTTCCTCACAAAAAGGTCCAGTCTGTTGGCCTCCATTTTTGGGGGTTGAAGTAGAGTGCCTGTTTGTCCTTCTCTTTGGCCGCAGAGAGGACCAGCGAGCCTGGAGGCGGGTGGGTTTACACGTATTCGAACCCCTTGGCTAGAAGGTGGGAGGCATGGATGATGGGGTTTGCCAAAGGGCCCTAGCTATTTTTAAGACCCCCATCATGCACCTACAACATGGGCAGGAGTAGATGCCGAGAGCACACTGAACAGGGTGTCTGCCTGTTCGGCCATCTCCTGTACCTCCAGGCCCATCACTTTTCAGCCATCCATCGAAGCAGGGCCTGCTGCTCTCTGAAGTCCTCTGGCAGGCTGGCACTTGAGGGCCCCGCCACCACCACCTTGTCCGGGGATGAGGCTGAGGACTAGACCACTGGGGAAGGCCCTGAGGGAAGGGGGTTTTGGGGCGGACACTCACTCCTCTACCACGACCTCCGAGTACACTTTGCGCAGTCCGGTGTTGCCGGTGCCATCAGCTGTTGCTCCAATGCGGCGGTCAAGAATGGTGCGAAGGGGGCATCGGCATCACTTCCTCTCCATCCCTTCAGCTGTGAGGGGAATGAGGCAGGAGTCTGCCACAAAGTATTCGTAGTGGCTTGAATCATTTTAATGAGTGGCAGTGCCACTCTTGATGGCTCTTCAGGGGTTAGTGTGTCCACCATGGGGACCTCAGACTCGACCACCTCCTCAGCTTGTAGCCCCATGTTATGGGCAACCCTGCGCAACAGTTCCTGGTGCGCTCTATCATCAATGGGGGACAGCCCAGAGGACTAAGATCCACCGCCATCTCATCCGGCGAGCATGATGACAAAGTCCTAGATGGTACCAGGCCCTCTTGTCCCTCTGGATGCATCCTGCTCAGTGCCATGCTGTTCAGTGCCGACAGTGGCCTTCATGGAGCCAGGACCCAGATGGGGCTCTGCGCCATGGAAAGAGGACTCGTTGCCTTGAGGTGAGGGACAGTGCAGAGGTGATATAGGGGTACGTCCTTCTGAAATTACAGACTGAGTCCTTGGAGTAAAGTGCCCTGGGTCTGGTGGTATGACCACAGGGTCCAGAAAAGCCATTGTGCAGCCATGGTTCCATTGCACCTGCCGCACCACCATCCCCACCTCCTGCCTGTAGCGGCACCGCTCCGATCGGTGCCGACTGCGTCTAAAATAGTAGGAATCCACCTCCGAGTCCAATGATGAGGAACCTGAGTGCGGAGACCATGGCGGTGCCAAGCAGAGAAGGCGAGCGGTGCCTCATCATCGCTGCATCTTGCAATGCTGGAGGTCTGTCTAAGCTGGTCGGGGACCATAGAGCCGTCATGGCAATCAAGCCCCTTACTGCCTCAAATGTGTCCGGCGTGAAAGGGAGCTCCAGCTCCTCCACATGGCACACTCTAGCAGGAGAAACCAAAAACATCGGACTCGCCAGACCCCTTTGCGGGCCCAAAGTCAATAGTGCTGGCTCCTGTAAGACCTGCGCCAGATGCCCCTGCACGGGACGCACACCAATGGCGCTGTTAGAACCGGCTGCTCTCACCATGGGCGAGCGCCCTCTACTGGTCTTTTTGTGCCACTTATGTGGCACCAGTAAGCCCAAGTGGCGCTGTGTTGCCTCCATGGGCTTCAGCACCGAGCAGTGACAGTGCTGAGGGTCTCTATGCCTAGAGTCCTTCCTTGGTGATGTTTCTTTAACGGAGGCCGGAACACTCCACATGGAGGTGCTCGATGCAGCCTCCTGCTGGCCCGGAGCCAGCTGGGGACGGAAAGCTGCCTCTGTAAGGAGTTGTTAGAGCCTGAAGTACTTTTCCTTCTTTGTTCTTGGTGGAACCCTTTGCACATCTTGCAGTGATCTGGTCTGATGTGCCTCCCCAAGACACTTAGGGCAGGAGTCATGGGCTCCCCTGTTGGCATGGGCTTGTGGCAGGTGCTGCATGGCTTAAACCCTTGGATCAAAACATGCTCCTGGAGCCCAAGGGGGGGAGCCCCCTACTTCTACTTAACTAACTACTAAGACCAACACTAACTAATGAATTATTTACAGGATAAATCAAAAGTCCGATCACTAGGGAAAATGCTTGCCAAGGCAAGAAAGACACAGCTCAGACTGTCACTGGCAGTAAGGAACTGAAGAGGCGGTGGGTCGGCAAGGACCTATATACACCGCCATGAAGGCTCGATTCTAGGAGTCTCCACACCCAACCCAACAGGTACCACTATGGGAAAAATCTTCCAACAACGGTGCACGCAGCGTACGCACGCCTGCTTGGAATCAACATGAGCAAATACTTGAAGAACAGGGAAGACAGGATGACAGCAGGGGAGTACAGGGCAGAACAGATCAGAAAAAAATCTCGCCATTCTATCAAACCCCTCCAACCTCTCACATCAGTACTCCCTAACTCACCCTTAAAAACTCCAGCTAGTTCTCAGGAGGTTTTTTTTTTTTTTTTACCTGGAAACCAGCCAGTTAAAGGGGTGTCGACAAATCTGGTACTCACCGCTACGTGGACGGTTCTTCCTCAGCCGATAACAGTCCAGACAGACTCCAAAACCACATTTGCGACAAACCCAATGAATATTGAAGAGGGTTGTCTCACATACATCACACATCTCCCTCACACCACGGACAGCTCGCTTCCAGGCTACTTTCTCTACAAAGAAAAGGAGGAACATTTCAGGAATGAACCCTGGGATAATGGATTGTACAGCCCAGTGCGTAACCCCACATGCTATCTTCAAGCACAGGACAGTCTTCACTAGAGTATGTCTCTATGCAAAAGCTATTTGGGAGTACTGAAAGATCTGCAGGCAGCAAAAGCTTCAAATACAGTGCTTTAATTCCATTTCTCCCAAGTGAATTTGGAAATATCTTAGAAGCACCGCAGATAGAACCATTCATTGAGACAAGACTTCCTGAGGGGAGTTTGGGAGAGAACAGTTGACATCAGAGAGACATCTGCAGTACTGATCTTGTGACACTTATTTCTACCATTGGAAAAGGGGAAAAACCAAGCCTCCAAGACCTGTAAGAAGCACAGGGGTATTTTGTGCGATTCACAGAGTTTCAGCAAAACTTACAGAAAATTCTGTTTCAGAGTAGCAGCTGTGTTAGTCTGTATTCGCAAAAAGAAAAGGAGTACTTGTGGCACCTTAGAGACTAAAATTTGAGCATAAGCTTTCGTGAGGGGGGAAAAAGAGGCATGTCCCTTCCCCTGAAAATCCTAGAGCTCTTCTGGGATGGGGGCTGCACAACGGGGCCACCCCCTAAAGATAGCAGGATGGGAGGATACAGGCTTTCACACTAAAGCAGAGGTATGTGAGGGGACTGGGCAGCATAACAAAGGCATTGCATGGGGGGCAGAGACTTGGGGGGTGGAGGAGGGGAGGAGAGCCACCAGACAGCAACACATTTGTTTCAGGCTTGGATTGTTATTGTTGGGATTTCGGGATGAGGAGGGGGGGGCGCTCCAGGAACCTTACCCACTGAAAGGGACCTCACTGGTTAGGCAACAATTTCTTTAATGGGACAAAAAGAAAAGGAGTACCCGTGGCACCTTAGAGACTAAAATTTATTAGAGCATAAGCTTTCGTGAGCTACAGCTCACTTCATCGGATGCATTCGATGCATCGGATGCATCCGATGAAGTGAGCTGTAGCTCACGAAAGCTTATGCTCTAATAAATTTGTTAGTCTCTAAGGTGCCACAAGTACTCCTTTTCTTTTTGCGAATATCAGAGGAACAGTGGAGGGGGGGGGTGGGAGGGAGGGAGAAATACCATGGGGAAATAGTTTTACTTTGTGTAATGACTCATCCATTCCCAGTCTCTATTCAAGCCTAAATTAATTGTATCCAGTTTGCAAATTAATTCCAATTCAGCAGTCTCTCGTTAGAGTCTGTTTTTGAATCTTTTTTGTTGAAGTATAGCCACTCTTAGGTCATTACAATCTACATACCACACAGACTATGCTGACAGCTTGTGCTACACACTCTCAAAGAAACTGCAGAACCACCTGATCAACATCCTCTACAGCAAACTGGGAAAGATTAAGAATGAGCTCTCAAAACTGGGTACTCTCATAAAGAACCAACCTTCCACACAAACTTCCTCATGGCTGGACTTTACAAAAACTAGACAAGCCATTTACAAAACACACTTTGCTTCTCTACAAAAGAAAAAGGACACTAAGCTATCTAAACTACTATATGCCACAAGGGGCCACAACAATGGTTCCCGTAACCCACCCAGCAATATTGTTAATCTATCCAACTATACTCTTAGCCCAGCAGAAGAATCTGTCCCATCTCGGGGCCTCTCCTTTTGCCCCTCCACCCCCACGAACATGATACAGTTCTGTGGTGACCTAGAATCCTATTTTCGACGTCTCAGACTCAAGGAATATTTCCAACACACCTCTGACCAACATATTAACCCACAGAGACCTTCCTGCCAACACTACAAAAAGAAGGATTCTGGGTGGACTCCTCCTGAAGGTCGAAACAGCACCCTGGATTTCTACATAGACTGCTTCCGCCGACGTGCACGAGCTGAAATTGTGGAAAAGCAGCATCGCTTACCCCATAACCTCAGCCATGCAGAACACAGTGCCATCCACAGCCTCAGAAACAACTCTGACATCATAATCAAAAAGGCTGACAAAGGAGGTGCTGTCGTCATCATGAATAGGTCAGAGTATGAACAAGAGGCTACTAGGCAGCTCTCCAACACCACTTTCTACAAGCCATTACCCTCTGATCCCACTGAGAGTTACCAAAAGAAACTACAGCATTTGCTCAAGAAACTCCCTGAAAAAGCACAAGAACAAATCCGCACAGACACACCTCTGGAGCCCCGACCTGGGGTATTCTATCTGCTACCCAAGATCCATAAACCTGGAAATCCTGGACGCCCCAGCATCTCAGGCATTGGCACCCTGACAGCAGGATTGTCTGGCTATGTAGACTCCCTCCTCAGGCCCTTCGTTACCAGCACTCCCAGCTATCTTCGAGACACCACCGACTTCCTGAGGAAACTACAGTCCATTGGTGATCTTCCTAAAAACACCATCCTAGCCACTATGGATGTAGAAGCCCTCTACACCAACATTCCACACAAAGATGGACTACAAGCCGTCAGGAACAGTATCCCCGATACTGTCACGGCTAACCTGGTGGCTGAACTTTGTGACTTTCATAGAATCATAGAATCATAGAATATCAGGGTTGGAAGGGACCCCAGAAGGTCATCTAGTCCAACCCCCTGCTCAAAGCAGGACCAAGTCCCAGTTAAATCATCCCAGCCATGTCAAGCCTGACCTTAAAAACCTCTAAGGAAGGAGATTCTACCACCTCCCTAGGTAACGCATTCCAGTGTTTCACCACCCTCTTAGTGAAAAAGTTTTTCCTAATATCCAATCTAAACCTCCCCCATTGCAACTTGAGACCATTACTCCTCGTTCTGTCATCTGCTACCATTGAGAACAGTCTAGAGCCATCCTCTTTGAAACCCCCTTTCAGGTAGTTGAAAGCAGCTATCAAATCCCCCCTCATTCTTCTCTTCTGCAGACTAAACAATCCCAGCTCCCTCAGCCTCTCCTCATAAGTCATGTGCTCTAGACCCCTAATCATTTTCGTTGCCCTTCGTTGTACTCTTTCCAATTTATCCACATCCTTCCTGTAGTGTGGGGCCCAAAACTGGACACAGTACTCCAGATGAGGCCTCACCAGTGTCGAATAGAGGGGAACGATCACGTCCCTCGATCTGCTCGCTATGCCCCTACTTATACATCCCAAAATGCCATTGGCCTTCTTGGCAACAAGGGCACACTGCTGACTCATATCCAGCTTCTCGTCCACTGTCACCCCTAGGTCCTTTTCCGCAGAACTGCTGCCGAGCCATTCGGTCCCTAGTCTGTAGCGGTGCATTGGATTCTTCCATCCTAAGTGCAGGACCCTGCACTTATCCTTATTGAACCTCATTAGATTTCTTTTGGCCCAATCCTCCAATTTGTCTAGGTCCTTCTGTATCCTATCCCTCCCCTCCAGCGTATCTACCACTCCTCCCAGTTTAGTATCATCCGCAAATTTGCTGAGAGTGCAATCCACACCATCCTCCAGATCATTTATGAAGATATTGAACAAAACGGGCCCCAGGACCGACCCCTGGGGCACTCCACTTGACACCGGCTGCCAACTAGACATGGAGCCATTGATCACTACCCGTTGAGCCCGACAATCTAGCCAGCTTTCTACCCACCTTATAGTGCATTCATCCAGCCCATACTTCCTTAACTTGCTGACAAGAATGCTGTGGGAGACCGTGTCAAAAGCTTTGCTAAAGTCAAGAAACAATACATCCACTGCTTTCCCTTCATCCACAGAACCAGTAATCTTTGTCCTGACTTTGTCCTGACCCATAACTATTTCACATTTGGGGACAATGTATACCTTCAAATCAACGGCACTGCGATGGGTACCCGCATGGCCCCACAGTATGCCAACATTTTTATGGCTGACTTAGAACAACGCTTCCTCAGCTCTCATCCCCTAATGCCCCTACTCTATTTGCGGTACATTGATGACATCTTCATCATCTGGACCCATGGAAAAGAAGCTCTTGAGGAATTCCACCATGATTTCAACAATTTCCATCCCACCATCAACCTCAGCCTGGACCAGTCCACACAAGAGATCCACTTCCTGGACACTACGGTGCTAATAAGCGATGGTCACATAAACACCACCCTATATCGGAAACCTACTGACCGCTATTCCTACCTACATGCCTCTAGCTTTCATCCAGATCATACCACTCGATCCATTGTCTACAGCCAAGCGCTACGATATAACCGCATTTGCTCCAATCCCTCAGACAGAGACAAACACCTACAAGATCTCGATCATGCATTCCTACAACTACAATACCCACCTGCTGAAGTGAAGAAACAGATTGACAGAGCCAGAAGAGTACCCAGAAGTCACCTACTACAGGACAGGCCCAACAAAGAAAACAGAACGCCACTAGCCATCACCTTCAGCCCCCAACTAAAACCTCTCCAACGCATCATCAAGGATCTACAACCTATCCTGAAGGACGACCCATCACTCTCACAGATCTTGGGAGACAGACCAGTCCTTGCTTACAGACAGCCCCCCAATCTGAAGCAAATACTCACCAGCAACCACACACCACACAACAGAACCACTAACCCAGGAACCTATCCTTGCAACAAAGCCCGTTGCCAACTCTGTCCACATATCTATTCAGGGGATACAATCATAGGGCCTAACCACATCAGCCACACTATCAGAGGCTCCTTCACCTGCGCATCTACCAATGTGATATATGCCATCATGTGCCAGCAATGCCCCTCTGCCATGTACATTGGCCAAACTGGACAGTCTCTACGTAAAAGAATGAATGGACACAAATCAGATGTCAAGAATTATAACATTCAAAAACCAGTTGGAGAACACTTCAATCTCTCTGGTCACTCGATCACAGACCTAAGAGTGGCTATCCTTCAACAAAAAAGCTTCAAAAACAGAGTCCAACGAGAGACTGCTGAATTGGAATTAATTTGCAAACTGGATACAATTAACTTAGGCTTGAATAGAGACTGGGAATGGATGAGTCATTACACAAAGTAAAACTATTTCCCCATGGTATTTCTCCCTCCCACCTCCCCCCCCCCACTGTTCCTCTGATATTCTTGTTAACTGCTGGAATTAGCCTACCTTGCTTGTCACCATGAAAGGTTTTCCTCCTTTCCCCCCCCTGCTGCTGGTGATGGCTTATCTTAAGTGATCACTCTCCTTACAGTGTGTATGATAAACCCATTGTTTCATGTTCTGTGTGTGTGTGTGTGTGTGTGTGTGTGTGTGTGTGTGTGTGTGTGTGTGTGTGTGTGTGTGTGTGTGTGTGTGTGTGTGTGTGTGTATAAATCTCTCCTCTGCTTTTTCCACCAAATGCATCCGATGAAGTGAGCTGTAGCTCACGAAAGCTTATGCTCTAATAAATTTGTTAGTCTCTAAGGTGCCACGGGTACTCCTTTTCTTTTTGCGAATACAGACTAACACGGCTGCTACTCTGAAACCTTTAATGGGACAAGAGGCAGCAGTATTTTCACACTCTTCATTGTCACTAGTGAAAGCGGAGGCCGGTTGATCCAGAGAAAGGTGGGGAGTTGATCTGAGAGAGAGTCTGTTAACTATTAACAGAATGAGTACTTCACCAGCAGGGGTGGCAAGGTTTTAGAAATTCTGGTGCCCAGAATCTGCCCCAACTCCGCCCCCCACCTGCTCAAGGCTCTGGGAGGGAGTTTGGGGTGCAGGCCCTAGGCTGGGGCAGAGGATTGGGGTGCAGGCTCTGGGAGGGAGTTTGGGGATGGGAAGGGTGCAGGGGTGAGGCTCGAAATGAAGGGTTTGGGGTGTCTGAGGGGCTCAGGGCCCTGGCTGGGACTGGAGATGAGGGGTTTGTGGTGTTGGAGGTGGCTCAGGCAGAGGATTGAGGGTGTGATGGTGGGGGGTGAAAGATCTGGATGGGAGTTTGAGCTCTGGGGTGGGGCAGGGCTGGGGATGAGTTTGGGGTGCAGGCAGACTGCTCTGGGACAGGGGCCAGAGAGGACTCCCCCCAGCCCTTTCCTTGCCAGCAGCAACAAGCCATGGGGGAGGACCCCCCCTTTCCTGCCCCCCCAGCAGCACACTCACCCCCACCACTGTCACTGCATGTACTCCTAGGACCCCTCTCAGGTCCAGGAATCTCCCTCGCCTCCTCCGTGGTGGGTGCTGCGTGCACCTCCTCCCCTGCCGTCACCCCTGCCTGTAGCCTCACTGGGGGTGAGGGATGGGGCTGCCTCCTTGCCCAGCATGGGGCAGGAGCAGTGACTGAGGGCATTGGGCCCCCTGTGCTGGTGGAGGGTCCCGTCGGAAAAGGGAAGGGTCTGAGGTGGAAAGGCAGGCTCCGTCAGTCTGCCCTGGCATAGGAGATGGGGGGCACTAGGACCCTGTGGAAGGGGAAAGGCAGCCAATTGGCAGAGATTTCCCTACAAACTAGAGGTGTCTATGTGGAAAAGCCATAGAATTAGCAGGTCTGGGGGTGTGCGCGCATATGGAACCAGTAGATGGGTGACTAAAGAATTAGCTGTATCTAGGGAGCACATACAATAGGCATATAAGGCAGGCATGGGTGTGAAACTGCTAATATGTATCAAAATTCATGAGAATTTATCTGAATTCATTGAAATATAAACTAAAATCTGTAGGATTACAGTTTGTAAATGTTGGTAGGTATGTCAAAGTATTTAGTTTGCCTTTTTCAAAATTGGAACAATTTAAATCTAGGTAACATTCACAACATCCATGCTGAAAAATTATGTAAAAAAGAGTTGCAAAGTCAACGAAAACCCACTGGTTCCTACTAACTGTTAAACAGAAAATATATTTAATTACAAAAATACTGTTTCCCTTTTTCACATATTCAATTTCTTGAAAAAAATTTCTTTAACAGGAAGGCTTTCTGTTCATGGTTTCTGCCAAAAGGTAAAAGCTGATTTTGTTAGTGTGAAGGAAATTTTGAACCATTTGAGTTAAGGAAAGTTACACTTTCTTTCTTAATGCAGAGGAAAAGGTGTTTAAGTACATTCTGACAGGGTAGAATCAAAGCATCTTAACATTTGGATGCTGAACCCCTGAACAAAGCTTATTAGGAACTCTCAAGCACAGCAAAATCAAATTAATTGGTTTTGATGAAGGTTTGACAAATGTATACTGAGCACATGCAGTTGAAAGTTTACAACTAGAGATGTGCAATTTGGCAAACACACACTGACATCCCAGACCACCAAACCCAGAACCATTAGCCTCCCAACACACTAAAGCTCAGCTTTTTCTTGGAGCATTTCAGAGGCAAGATGGGGTGAGATGAGGGCTGTACTATGGTTAGTGTGGTGCAAAGGAATGAATTTTGTTCATACAGGCAGTCAGCAGTGGATTCAAGAAGTTCAGCCATTAAGAAATTGCAATAAATAGCATATGCATCCCTGATCAGTGGCCCAAAGTCTTACTCCATCCCAAAGTAGAGCTGCCTATGTGAACAGTAGATTACATTCATTTCATTTTCTCATGGTCTTGGGTCAGTCAGTTGCTGAAGAGAAATAATCTTTGCATTTCCTTATTTAATATGGAATTAACAGTTTCTGGCAACTTATTTGTTCTTTCACAGGACAAACTGTTCTGACGGAAGACTGAACTCTCTGAAGATGGTCTCAGTTTCTCACACACTCTAGAGGAAGAAACACAACCTCCTCTTTGAAAAAAGGAAAGCAGAAGTGTTATGAGGATCAAAATGTATTCCTTCAGTCTAGGGCTGTCGATTAATTGCAGTTAACTCATGTGATTAACTCAAAAAAATTAATCATTAAAAAAATTAATTGTGATAACCACAGTTTTCATTGCACTGTTAAATAGAATACCAATTGGAATTTAATATTTGATGATTTTCTACATTTTCATACACACTTTGATTTCAATTACAACCTAGAATTTATTACAAATTTGCACTGTAAAAATGACAGACAAAAGAAACTGAATTTTTCAATTCACCCTACACAATTACTGTAGTGCAATCTCTGATGTGAAAGTGCAACTTACCACTGTAGGGGGTTTTTTTTTGTTTTTTTTTTTTTACATAACTGCACTCAAAAACAAAACAATGTAAAACTTCAGAGCCTAAAAGGCCACTCAGTCCTACTTCGTTTTCAGCCAATAATTAAGACAAACAAGTTTGCTTACATTTCCAGGAGATAATGCTGCCTTTTTCTTATTTACAGTGTCACCAGAAAGTGAGAACAGGCATTTGCATGGCAGTTTTGTAGCCGGCATTGCAAGATTTATGTGCCAGATATGCTAAACATTCTTATGGTCCTTCATGCTTCGGCCACCATTCCAGAGGACATGCTTCCATGCTGACGACACTTTTTAAAAAAAATAATGCATTAATTAAATTTGTGACTGAACTCCTTGGGGGGGAAATTGTATATCTCCTGCTGCTTTACCTGAATTCTGCCACATATTTCATGTTACAGCAGTCTTGGATGATGATCCAGCACATTTGTTTTAAGAACACTTTCATGGCAGATTTCACAAAATGCAAAGATACCAATGTGGGCTTTCTAAAGATAGCTCAGCACTCGACCCAAGGTTTAAGAATCTGAAGTGCCTTCCAAAATCTGAGAAGGACAAGGTGTGGCGCATACTTTCAGAAGTCTTAAAAGAGCAACACTCCAATGCAGAAGTTACAGAATCCAAACCACCAAAAAAGAAAATGAACCTTCTACTGGTGGCATCTGACTCAGATAATGAAAATGAACATGCGTCAGTCCGCACTGCTTTGGACTGTTAGCGAGCAGAACCCGTCATAGCAGAACACATGTCCCCTGGAATGGTGGTTGAAGCACGAAGGGACATAGGAATCTTTAGCACTTCTGGCACGTAAATATTTTGCAACGCCGGTTACAACAGTGCCATGAGAATACCTGTTCTCACTTTCAGGTGACATTGTAAACAAGAAGCAGACAGCATTATCTACTTCAAATGAAAACAAACCTGTTTGTCTGAGCAACTGACTGAACAAGAAGACAGACTGAGGGGACTTGCAGGCTCTAAAGTTTTGCATCGTTTTATTTTTGAATGCAGTTTTTTGTATATAATTCTACATTTGTAAGTTCAACTTTCATGATAAAGAGATTGCCCTACAGGACTTATATTAGATGAATTGAAAAATACTATTTTTTTGTTTTTTTACAGTGCAAATACGTATCAAAAATAAATATGAAGTGAGCACTGTACACTTTGTATTCTGTGTTGTAATTGAAATCAATAGATTTGAAAATGTAGAAAACATCCCAAAATATTTAAATAAATGGTATTCTATTCTTGTTTAATCGCTTGACAGCCCTACTTCAGTCCCATTCCACTGTACTGTACAGACATTACTAAAAGGAGTAAAACCAACAGCTTACGGTGTGGCTCCACCATCATCATTGCCTCCTTCTCAGACATAACAAGTTGGCAGAACTGGTCCCCAACATTGGCCAGGATATATTTAGAGGTCTCCAGGTCAATACCCTCTGCAGGGGAAGACGACGGAATCCACAGGCTCATGGCATCAGAGTCACTCTGCTGGGGATTTAAGAATCCCTCCACTCGTAAAATACCTTTCCGAGTAAATATCAGTCTGAAACAAAACAGTATAAGCTAGTCAACAAGGAGCACAATGGTTGCCGTCTACCTTCTGCAGCCATCCACATCACAACATGCACCCAGAAAGGAGAAGAAAAAGGTTTCCTCTACACCTATACTCTTCAAACAGTACAATTCATATCTATACCCAGAAAGGCAAAGCAGGTTATGTGAAGGCAATGGCAGTAGACAGTAATAGGAAATGGATCCATCCCTTACAAGCAAGTGGTGATGGGGAGCTCTACGTAAGGAAAATGATTCAGGTTTGGGAAATAACAGTACTGAAAAGTGTCAAGGGATCACGGTGATAAAAGTCACCGGATTTATCTGGTCTGGTAGGTGACAGTATCTAAAGTCCTGTGCACTGTTCTCCATTGTGACTCTAACACAAGTTATTTCCTAGATTCTGAAAAAATACTGTAGGGGAACAGGGGGAAAAAAACAAACAGGAATTGGGAATAGGATACAGAGCCTTTCTCAACTAACTCAAAGTTAGCCTACACTGTTAGGCCCAGATTTTTAAAGGTATTTAGGTGTTGCTGCAGTCAGCGTTACAATGCCTAACTGACTTAGAAGCCTAAGTCTCATTTTCCAAAGGGATTTAGGTATTATCAATAGGATTTCAGCTCCTAAATGCCTAAATCCCTTTTTAAAAAAAGGGAGACTTCAGCATTGCAATGCTGAGTGCAGCTATGCCTAAATACCTTTAAAAATGTGGTCCCCAGGGACAAAGTTAATGCAACTTCACAACTGTTTCAATGACTGACATGTTAGAACTGATCTCAGCCTGGCTTATACTGGACATGCAAAATATCCACCATACATGCCACCAGTCTCAGCAGAAACCAAAGCCAGTTGTCAGAGGAAGAACTACTCTTCAGTCACAGAGGAAGCCCCCCAGACCAACGTTGACGTACATCTGGCGGGGGGACCACATTATATCAAGGAAGCTTGAACTTCTGCTGTACTCTAAGAGGAGAACTTATTTCTCCAGAGTGTCAATCTAACTTCTCACCCTTGTACCAGTTTATTTTTAAAACCAATGAAGGGAGACACAAAGCACCACCTCTCCCCCAACCATCCCCCCCAACAAAAACAAAACCAAAAACGGTTACTAACTAAAGAGAACTGGATAAATTCATGGAGGTTAAGTCCATTAATGGCTATTAGCCGGAGTGGGTAAGGAATGGTGTCCCTAGCCTCTGTTCATCAGAGGGTGGAGATGAATGGCAGGAGAGAGATCACTTGACCACCACCTGTTAAGTTCACTCCCTCTGGGGCACCTGGAATTGGCCACTGTCGGTAGACAGGATACTGGGCTGACTGGACCTTTGGTCTGACCCAGTATGGCCGTTCTTATGTTCTAACCTTCCTTAACTGTTGTTCTTCAAGATAGAATCATAGGACTGGAAGGAACCTTAAGAGGTCTAGTACAGTCCCCTGCACTCATGGCAGGAACAAGCATTATCTAGACCATCCCTGACAGATGTTTGTCTAACCTGCTCTTAAAAATCTCCAATGATGAGATTCCACAACCTCTCTGGGTACTTTTATTCCAGAGCTCAACCACCCTGATAGGAAGTTTTTCCTAATGTCCAACCTAAACCACCCTTACTGCAATATAAGCCCATTGCTTCTTGTCCTATCCTCAGACGTTAGAGAACAATTTTTTTCTCTCCTTCTTGTAACAACCTTTTATGTACTTGAAAACTTTTCTGTCCCCCTCTGTCTTCTCTTCTTTAGACTAAACAAACCCATTTTTTTCAATCTTCCCTCATAGGTCATGTTTTCTCAACCTTTAATCATTTTTGTTGCTCTTCTCTGGACTCTCTCTAATTTGTCCACATCTTTCCTGAAATGTTGCATCCAGAACTGGACACAATACTCTTGTTGAGGTCTTATCAGCATGGAGTAGAGCAGAAGAATTACTTCTCATGTCTTGCTTACAAAACTCCTGCTAATACATCCCAGTATTATGTTTTCTTTTTTTTGCAACAGCGTTACACTGTTGACTCATATTTAGCTTGTGATCCAGGATGACTAAAACATAGCCTTAGTCAGGGGTATTTTTAGCAAAAGTCATGGACAGGCCACGAGCAGTAAACAAAAATTCACAGCCCATAATCTGTCCATGACTTGTACTACATACCTCTGACTAAATCTGGGGATGGGGGTGGCCCAGAAGGGCTGGGGGAGGGGGAGTTAGCCTGGGTGCGCCATGGGTGCCAGCAGCCCTAGACCCCCGCTGGTGCTGGGAGTGTGAAGAGGGTTGGTGGCGTGGCGGAGCTGGCAGGCTCTCTACTTGGCTCCGTGCCTCCCTGGAAGTGGCAACATCCCCCTCCCTCAGGTCCTAGGAAGAGGCGTGGCCAAGCAGATTTGTATGCTGCCTCCGCCCCAAGCACCGGTTCCACGACTCCCATTGGCCAAGAACCAGAGCTGCCTAGCCACGCCTCTGCCTAGGAGGTGAGGGATGTCACCCATCGAGACAATGACTTTGGATATAAGATCCGACAGTCTGGAATTGGGTCTGCAGAAGGAAGGCTCTGGCTTAGGTTGAGTCGAGCACTGCCCCAGTAAACTCTCTTCTCTGAACTGGAACAAAGAATTGACGTTTGCTCATTTATCAAAAGACCCAGCACTCAGAAGATGACCGAATGGGAGAGCAGTGAAATGGTAATGGCATTGGTTTACAATAAAACTGAGAAATCATCTGTGGCCACAGAAGATACAAATGTGAAAGTAGGCACTCTTTAAATCAAGAGAGGCATACCAGTACCCTGAATCCAGGGAAGGAATGATGGAGGCCTGGGACACCATGCGGAACCTCAGTTTCTTGAGATACCTATTGATGTGACAGGTCCAAAATGGGCCAAAGCTCCCCTTGACCTTTGGGATCAGGAAATATCAGGAGTAAAACTCCTTCCTCTCAAGTCTTGAGGAACCTTCTCCATGGCCCCCATCGACAGGAGGGACTACACCTCCTGGGCAAGGAGTTGCTTGTGAGAAGGGTCCCTGAAGAGGGACAGGAATGGAGGGTAGGAGGGAGGGGTGGATGTAAACTGAAAGGTATAGCTGATTGTCACTGTACTTAGCACCCAGCAGTCTGATGTTATGCAAGACCACACTGGGCCTAAGTTGGATAGACAGTCCAAAAAACAAAGGGCAGACAGGATCTGAAGCAGGAACTGGTATATCACCCTCAGGTGCACCTTCAAAAGGCCTGCTTGGGCCCACTCGGGAGTACCTATGTGACCCCTGCTGGGAGGTTGAGGGAAGCTGTTGATGCTACTTCTAACCTCTCCCATTCCTTTTATAGGATTCTTGTCTCGGAGGTGGAGCCGAGAAATGTGGTGGCTGTTGGGGCCTGAAGTGCTTCTTGGAAGCCGATGGAGTATAGAGGCCCCGGGACCTGAGAGTGGCCCTTGAGTCCTTCAGGCCATGAAGTCTCGTGTCTGTCTGCTCTGAGAATAAAGAGGAATCTTCAAAGGGGAGATCCTGGGTGGACTCTTGGACCCCGTGAAGAAGTTTGAGGACTGGAGCCAAGAGCATTGCCTCATGTTGACAGCAGAAGTCGTTGTCCATTGCTGGGTCAGCTGCATCCAGAGCTGCCTGGAGAGAGGTCTCAGCCACATTCTTACCTTCCTCCAAAAGGGCAGAGAATTTCTGCCTTGAGTCCTGCAGCAGAGTGTCTTTAAACTTGGCTAAGGAATTTCAGATTGTAGTCATATTTCCAGATACGCAGTTGTAGGCTACCCATTGAATACATTTTTCGCCCGAACAGCTCTAGTTTTATTGCATCCTTTTGTTTGGGGGTAGCACTCATCTGGCCCCGCTGCCCGTCATTGGCTGCTGACACAACCAGGGACAACGTAGGGCTCCCCTTCGGACTCAGAAGTCCTCCCTCAGTGACCACAGTGGAGTAGTACCCCCTCTCTGCCTCCATTCAATCCCAGGGAATCGAGGACTGGAGACGGTTGTGATGACAGTATCAGGGTCAGCTTGCCCCTAGAAGGTCCCAGGGCATTCAGTCCCAGGAATAAGCGCCAAGATCCATGCTCCATCTTGCTCATGGACATTGGGGCCGGCAGCTGTCCCATCAGAGTTGGGGGAATCAGGAGCAAAAGTAAGTCCCTGGCTGCTGCAAAGGCCTCAGGGATCAATGGAACCATCAGACTGCTGACACCACAGTGGCTTCCAGCTGTCAGCGGAGGGTCCCGCACTGGACTCTATGTTGTGGGCATAGTTAACAATGCCACCATGGGACCGGGCGTGGAAGAGTTGCCTGATGCAGGTCAAACTCTGCTGCCTTGGCCATGCTTGTCCTTCTGCCCAATAAGCCCTCTGCTGCTTTTTATGCTTCTTCCTTGGCACTGGAGATTAACAGTGCTGAGAAGAGCACAGTGCCAGAGAAGCACTTCACAGTGAGGGCTGAAGTGCTCAGTGTCAAATCAAAGTGGCTTGGCTCTGAGGCCTGTCCAAGAGCGGCTTCCATTAGGATAGCCTTCAGTCTTATTTCTCAATTTCTTTTTTTGTGTGCAGTCCAGAAGTCCTGACAAAACTGGCACTTGACCCTCACATGATTTTCTCTCAAGCATTTCAAGCAGCTAGAGAGTGTGGGTCACTCATGGGCATAGGTTTGCTGCAGGAGGCACATGGTTTGAAGCCCTGGGACCAGGTCATGCCCGGCCCTTGGAGTGAAAAGAGTCCCTCAACGATAGGGATCATCAATTTATGCTAACTACAATATCTATATGCACTAAAACTGTACTTGAACTAACAAACTAAGAGTCCAAAAACCACTGAAAAGAAGTCTTGCCGAAGCAAGAGGGGTCATTCCAGCAACCGTCAAGGGCAGTAAAAAGAAAGTGAGAGGGTGCATGATGGCGGCACCTCTTATACTGGCGCATGAGCATGTGGCACCAGAGGGTGTTTGAGCCGGCCTGAAGGATACCACAGAAGGAAAAAGCTCGGATAATGGTGCACGTGGAATGTACGTGAGATGATGATTTTGTAGTAATATACTGTGCATCGGAGTCACTGCTTTTTATTTCTCTAAAAATTAGCTGCTTATCTTTCTTCAAAGCATGCAAGCACACAGTCAGGAGGGCCTGGTTAAGGAGATCAAGAGATACAACCCATTAAGGAACTGGGGAAGTGGTTGGTGTACCATGGAGACACACAGAGCTACTCTTAAGGCCAGTTACATATTTTCTCCAACATTAGCTTTGAACTGGCAACATTCAATTAGTTGTTAGCGAGGCTAAAAATCGTAACTCTGTCCCAAACTCATTAAAGAAAGCTGGAAAAGAATAGTTATTTCAGTACAGGATCTTACTATCCAGCAGTGAAATTTTACTGAGCTTTGGAAACAAATTCAGTATCCTCAGACCTGGCATGAAGCCATCCAGTTAGTGTCATACAGCTGTAGATTTTGAGTTAGCTGAAGCGGGATAACAGCAATGGCAGCTGTTCTCCTTGCAGGACAATGATAGAACCCCAGCCAGGTGACAGTTTTTGGGAATAGTCAAAACCTTCATTAGACTACCCAGGCAAGTTAAAAAGTCCAAGAACAAAATATTTAGCACTTCATAAACTTGAAGTGCTGCATAAACATTACATATGAAGCAGATAAAGATTCAGCACCTCCGAAAATGGAAGAAGCGACAGGCCACAGTTGAGTCATCCTGCTCCTGCTCCTTAAACTTGCGGTACCGCTCCAGACGACACTCCCGACACTTGTGCAGATGAGGAGCTACATTGATGCAAGATCCATCCTGGAGGAACGGCTCTCCTGACTGCTTCAGTTTCCTCACCTTACTCATGTCTTTCAGCACAGATTGACCAACTGTATTAAAGAGGAAAAATGAGAACCCATCAGTCAAACTACAACAGCAAATGGTCAACTCCAAGAAGCATATTGTCCAAGATCCTCTCTGAAAAGTGCATTCCTTCAGAGTAATTAACCCAGGGTTACCCCTTGAACAGCAGACTGCTCCCCCTAGTTTTGATAGAAACTTTTGCCTACAACAGGCTTCCCAAACATGCCACACCACTTTAGTGATGGGTATTTTAGAAAGAAATAATGCAGAATGTGAAAAACAATTTGGCTGAACAATGTATCCACTCAAAATGCTGAAAAATTAGCTAAATGCATCTACAAGCAATTCCAACACTTTACTCTTCTCAGAGCACTGGATAGTACCATATGCTTCAAAAAAAAAAAAAAAAGTGTAAATCTACCTTAATAGACAGTTGTGGAATAACATGCCAATGGGAAAGTCTGTTAATGGTTATCTTTAATTCTGAAGCATACCCCTGTTAACTGTGTCCTGAACTTTCAAAGCTTGTCCATTTTTCCCTAGCGAAGGTACCCGCAGATATTCTTACATCAACCACCACATCCTTTAAAAACTCCAAGCTTTTTTTCACTACTAATATTTTGTGCCCATGTTAGTGATGCAGGATTTATACCAGAGTGAAAAAAATCACAAGGTTTGCCATACAGAAAATGTGCAGTGAAAAAAAAAACAAAAAACAAAAAAAAAAGTGTCCCATCCCTTCATGTTCTCACATATTCCTGCCCTGCCCTGAACGCTTCACCTTTCAGGGGAGCTGTGCGAGGCCGGCCCTTTGGGGCCTGCTTCCCTTTCCCTTTTCCCAGCAGCAGTTCAGCATTCCGCTCTCCACTGGGGCAGAGCTTGCCAATCAGGTGCTCCGGGATTCCCTTTAGACAAGCCTTGGCCTGCAGCTGCTCCTCAGAATCACTCAAGTCTGACAGGTCACTGTTGGTACTAGAATCTGAGTCCTGTCTGGATGTCATGCTCCGCTCGTCTAAAGAGAACCTTTTCACAGCTTCAAAGGGAGCTTTGTTCTCCTGTGCAAACTCTGCCTGTGAAGAGAAAAAGCCAGGCGGGTGCCTGCCAAACACATTAGAAAAAGTTTTCAGGAGAGGATTGTCTTGCTGCCCAGGCCCAACAGATGGCTTTTCTTCTGTTGGGCTGGAGGAGAGTGTGGGCATCTCAATAGGCTGCGTCAGGCTACCAGTGGGTGAGCTGGAACGGCCATTCCCCACAGTGGATGGGCTCTGAACACCAGCAACAGCAGCTGAACTAGGAGCATTAGAAACTATCTTGGAGGAATCTGTTGTTATAAACAAGGTTTTCTTCTTAGCTAGAGAAGAAGAGTCTGTTGAGGTGTGTGATTCTGGCCAGCTAGAAGCAGCCTTTAGACCCATAGCTGAAGGGGGTATAGATATGGTCTGAGATGAAGAGGCAAAGCTGCTGAAAGGACTGAGTTCTGCTTTCTCAGCAAATGCCAGGAAAGGATTGGAGGGCTCCTCTCGGGACAGTTTTGGGGGCTGTAAAAATAGGTTTTCATGATTATCTGCAGGTCGAGTATTCAAGAGGCTTCGTGAAAAGGCTGGAGTAAGGGTGGGCATAGACTCCAACGGCAGCTTCCGGTCCACAGAACTGCCAGATGGGGCTGCAGGTTTAGTGTCTGCTGCAAGAGGAGATTTACTTTTACAGATCCCAGAGCCCAGACTGTCCACACTCTGCTTGAATGAGTCCCGACTAGAGGGCTCTTCAGCCAAACTCTCTGAGATGACCGTGAAATAGTTACTGGAAGGCAGATTCTGGGACATGCACTGAAAAAACAAGTTTTTTGACAGATCAGAGTCTTTCTGAGTCTCTTGCCCAGTGCTACAGCCAAATGGAAACCCAACAGGCTTGTTTGCTGGAGACAATACTCCATTTGACTGGCTTCTTCCATCCCCAAATCCCAAAGGCTGGGATGTAGTTGGGAGAGATGCTCCAAATCCAGAAGAGGTCAGAAGTGAATTTCGGGAATTCTGAAACAAAATTGAAGAGAGAGTTAACTAACAAAATGATTTTCTCTAAAAAGATGATTGAGTAGCTAAACCACCAGAACTTTGCCCATTGCTACTAATTACACAATCAAATCCTTCATACGCTTCTCACATACCTGCCATGGGAAGTCACAGCAGAAATTACTACTTGCACCAACACAGCTTTCTCTAAACTTAAAATTTAGGAACGTCTACTAAAGTAATACAGAACAGGAATTTCCCTCCACCACTGCCCCCCACCCCTGCAGCTGTAACTAGCCAGCTCATGGCAATTACAAATTAAGGGTGGGAAGACCAGTCAAGTTTTATTAATGCCTTGTCACACTATGGAACACAGAACTGATATATGAATGGTCTACCTAATCTGGAATCTTATCTCCAAGAACAGCCAATGCTAGATATTTCAGAGGAAAACCTGAAATCACCATAATGAACCTAGTTGAGAAATATCTCCTCATGGTACAATATTGCACCTAGCTCTCAGATAGTCATCCATTTATGCGTTTCAATGCAAGAATGTATAGCCTCTAATTCTATCCTAGCTAAATGTAACCAGAGTGCAAGTGTCTTAAGAATCATTTTTTACCCAGTATCTTGCAATAGTAAATGTCTTAGACTATGCATTATGGAACAGGTATTTGTCATCATCTTAAATTTATCTTTAATCTTCACTACATTTTTATGTATTATGGGAAAGCAAGTACTCAATTGACCTTTGCTATGCTTTTTAAGTCATTATTCTTTTTTCAGAGTTACGTAACCTTTTAATCGTCTTCAGTTGTCTTGAGAAACTGCATCTTCCTAACAAGAATCATACCTAAAAAAAACAGCATGCTTATCCCCACCTCATATTGGATAATTCAGTTCATCTCCAACCAAATGGAGGATAATTCCTTACAACACCACTTTGATCAATTTATTTTTAAATTTTATTTAAGTCCCAAGCACTGAGGTTTCCACCACTTTCCTAGGTAGGCTATTCCACAGCCCGATTCCTCCCATTGTTAGGAAGCTTTTGCTGACCATTAGCCTAGATTCTCTCTTTTTCACTGTCTTACTCCTACTTGTATCCCTTTCACATTCTTTACCTTTCACATACCACAGGAGTCATGAGTCACCCAAAGAAATTAACAGGCAGCAGGTTTAAAACAAACATAAGGAAGTTTAACAGAACGCCAACTAGCCATCACGTTCAGCCCCCAACTAAAACCTCTCCAACGCATCATCAAGGATCTACAACCTATCCTGTAGGATGACCCATCACTCTCACAGATCTTGGGAGACAGGCCAGTCCTTGCTTACAGACAGCCCCCCAACCTGAAGCAAATACTCACCAGCAACCACACACCACACAACAGAGTCACTAACCCAGGAACCTATCCTTGCAACAAAGCCCGTTGCCAACTCTATCCACATATCTATTCGGGGGACATCATAGGACCTAATCACATCAGCCACGCTATCAGAGGCTTGTTCACCTGCACATCTACCAATGTGATATATGCCATCGTGTGCCAGCAATGCCCCTCTGCCATGTACATTGGCCACACCAGACAGTCTCTATGTAAAAGAATAAATGGACACAAATCAGACGTCAAGAATTATAACATTCAAAAACCAGTCAGAGAACACTTCAATCTCCCTGATCACTTGATTACAGACCTAAAAGTCACAATATTACAACAAAAAAACCTTGAAAAACAGACTCCAATGAGAGACTGCTGAATTGGAATTAACTTGCAAACTGGATACAATTAACTTAGGCTTGAATAAAGACTGGGAGTGGATGGGTCATTACACAAAGTAAAACTATTTCCCCATGTTTAATTCCCCTCCCCACCCCCCAACTGTTCCTCAGATGTTCTTGTCAACTGCTGGAAATGGCCCACCTTGATTTTCGCTACAAGAGGTTTCCCCCCGCCACTCTCCTGCTGGTAAAAGCTCACCTTACATGATCAGTCTCGTTACAGTGCATATGGTCACAACCATTGTTTCATGTTCTTTATGTATATAAATCTCCCCACTGTATTTTCCACTGAATGCATCTGATGAAGTGAGCTGTAGCTCATGAAAGCTTATGCTCAGATAAATTTGTTAGTCTCTAGGGGGCCACAAGTACTAGTTTTCTTTTTGCAGATACAGACTAACACGACTGCTCTTCTGAAACCTGTCATAAAGAAGTACGTCACACAATGCACAGTCAACCTGTGGAATTCATTGCCAGGAGATGTTGCGAAGGCCAAAAGTATAATTGGGTTTAAAAAAAAACCACCATAAATTCATGGAGGATAGGTCCATAAATGACCATTGGTCAAGATGGTCATGGATGCAACCCCATGTTCTGGGTGTCCTTAAGCCTCTGACTGCCAGAAGCTGGGACTAGAGGACAGGGGAGGGATCACTCAAACTACCTGTTCTGTTCATTGCTTCTGAAGCATTTGGCACTGGCCACTGTTGGAAGACAGGATTCTGGGCTAGATGGGCCATTAGACTGACCCAGGAGGGCCATTCTTATATACCCAATTTGTTTTTTATACCCTTCATATATTTATGGGCTTCTATAACTATCTGGTTCTTCTACTGCATGCATCATTGTGGTATCCAAGTTCCTTTGTTCCATCACTCAATCAAGCTATACATATTTAGATCTCAGGATTTTCTTATGAGTCAGTCCTGCATCCTGATGATCATTTTTGTGTTTTTCTCTAAACTCCCCATTTGACAATCTTGCCATAAACACTGTACACAGAACTGCATGCAGTGTTCTAGGTGCAGGTACCCCAGAGCCAAATAAAGTGGAACAGTTGCCTCTCTGCTTCATAAAACCTCTGCATATGCAGCCCAATAGCCCATAAGCTTTTTTTGTAAACACATCACACTACAAACCTATGTTTAATTTGCTGGTCATGATCAACCTTCACACGCTTTCTACATTACTGCCTCCCAGAAGTCACACTCCAAGAGTAGGATGCTTGAGATTATCTTTTCCTAGGTGTATTAGCTTCATTTCCCCAAACTGAATCTCTCTTATGTCATATTTCAAATCTCTTCATGTCTGAGTGTAATTTGTCTTTGTGACCATTTATAGTTCCTCCTAGTTTACTATCTCCAGCAATTTAATTCATTACAATATGAACTCAACACAAAGTAATCATATTTCTTTAATGGGCTCTTCTATTAGCCTGTTCTGAGAATTTAAAAAAAAAAAAAAATCAATTCCTTTGCACACTTGTTTTACTAGTCTTTTCTAAAGAATGTTAATAGGCTACAGAGGAATGACTTGCCCTTACAGAATATGGGCTTACTCGTGCCTTGCATTTTCTGCTTATATTTAGGCGTGGTAGAATTCAATTTTTATTTAATAATTTTAATGGCTAATAACTTAGATAAAAATAAAAAAAGTTTAAAATATATTTAAAATTTTACGGTTGGGCAAAATTATGGGGATGCTGGACAATATGGGGGATAATTATTTAATTACAATAGATGTTGAGATTTAAAAAGGTTTATAGCCATTAAAACACAAATTGTCAACGTCAGGTTAAAATACACAAAGTAAATATCCTTAACTCAAACTCTAATAAGTTCTCGAGTAAAGTTTCTTACTTTGCCTATCAATGGGAGTGTGTGAGTGTGAGTGTGAGTAAAAATTAACATTTACTGACATTTACCAATAAAATCTAAACCTTCCAAGCCCACTTATATAGATGCTTGGATCAATTAGCACCTCAGATATTGATAATTATAGACCAATGAGACAGAGTGACATCTCATTCGTCTATAATTATCAGTACCTCCCTTTGTGCCTTTAGAGACTAGTACAATGGCGGCCACTCTCCCATAATAAACATGATCTGTTAGTAGCTCCATTACATTGGACTTTAGTTCCCTCTAAATTCTTTGATAAATATTCCACAGCCCTGAGGATTTACTGCAGTTTTTTTTTTTTTTACTTTGCAAAAATTAAAGTCAGAAGAACAACAACTGAGGAAGATATTTCTCTCCCTCCTACCTTCATTATCCTATGTGATGGAGACTGCTGCAAATTAAACATTTACTCTTTATGCAGTCTAATCACATTACATGATCTCTTTTTACACTGTGGTGGTTGTATAGCCACTAGTGACTCAGTAAGCTTACTATTTCTAACACGCTTGCCTGTCTTCATTTCTCCAAGTATTTACATAGTAATCTTTAAATTTATTCATAGTCACCATTCTCAGCTTGGAAAAGAGACAACTAAGGGGAGATATGATAGAGGTCTATAAAATCATGACTGGTGTGGAGAAAGTAAATAAGGAGTGTTATTTACTCCTTCTCATAACACAAGAACTAGGGGCCACCAAATGAAATGAATAGGCAGCAGGATTAAAACAAACAAAAGGAAGCATTTTTTCACAACGCACAATCAACCTGTGGAATTCCTTGTCAGAGGATGCTGTGAAGGCCAAGACTATAACAGGATTCAAAAAAGAACTAGATAAATTCATGGAGGATAGATTCATCAACAGTTATTAGCCAGTATGGGCAGGGATGTTGTCCCTAGCCTCTGTTTGCCAGAAGCTGGGAATGGGAGACAAAGAATGGATCACTTGATGATTACCTGTTCTGTTCATTCCCTCTGGGGCACCTGGCATTGGCTACTGTCAGAAGACAGGATACAGGGCTAGATGGACCTTTGGTCTGACCCAGTATGGCTGTTCTTATGTTCTTATTTTACCTGCCAGTGTCTACTTTATTAGTTTCTCTTGGGTTGGATTTTCATTTTTAAAGGATACATAAAATCTTCTGCCTTGTTATTTAACCAGTTTCCCTCCTGCTTTTTACTTTTTTCTTCCTTGAATACGCAGACCTTCTGTAACTAAAAGCATCTTCTTTTTAGTCTCCAGTATATTTCTAGGTCTATCAGTTTCTTAACTTTTGACCTTCAGGCAGATCCTAACAATAGTTTGTCAGAGTACAGTACTTACTATTTAAGAATCAGAGGGGTAGCCATGTTAGTCTGGATCTGTAAAAGCAGCAGAATCCTGTGACATCTTATAGATTAACAGACGTATTGGAGCATAAGCTTTTGTGGGTGAATACCCACTTTGTCGGATGAATACACACTTCGTCGGATGCATGTCATCCAACGAAGTGGGTATTCACCCATGAAAGCTTATGCTCCAATACATCTGTTAGTCTATAAGGTGTCACAGGACTCTTTGCTGCTTTTACTATTTAAGAGCATATCTTGCTATTTATTATCTTCCATGTGAGAATATCAAACTTAATTACATTAAATATAGTAGTTTGTATTAAGGTAACTTGAAGGTTGCACAATTTAAAAAAGGTTCCAATAGCAGCAGTTAAGATTACAAAAGTTAAAGGTTCAATCAGCACAATTCACTCAGACACACTGCACATTTTATATCATTGACTGTATTTACAAAAGGACAAAGAAAGATGACAGAAATGAGCCAAGTTCATGCTGCTACCTGACATGCTTCACTGTCAGAAAATGCAAAAAGTTTGCTCTATCAGCTTTAAGCTGACTTTGTAGTGGGGCAGAAAAACTGTCCATGGGAGCATCTACCAGTAAGTGGCAAAAAGAGGAAATGAGAGGGATTGAAACTTTACCTCCACAGGGACTGATCATACCACATGTCAGAGGGGGAGGAGCTGGAGGGAGAGGAGAGTTAGATGCCCCAATACTATAAAGATTTTAGAGTTACCTGTAAACACAGATCCCCGGATGGGAACTTATTAGAATAAGTGACTTTAGAAAATATATTTCCAAAGTTTCCTAGTTGTACTTTGAATCTTCTAGGCTGCAGGCAACTCACCTCTCCCTGAGCTTGTGACCAGCCGGTTTTCTGTTTCTCTTGTCCAGTAACTGCTGACATGCCAGTGTCCGAGATCCTAACAGTTGTTGGTGTCAAAGCAGCTGTAGTAACAGCTGCTGAAGAAGCCCCCATGCCTTGGCCAACCTGTTCCAGTGATTTTCCTGCCTCTTTACATCCAGCTCCAACCAGCAGTGCTTGACTAGCAGCTGAAGAAAAAGGAGTTAAGGGTACAGTCGTGTTGCCACCCACTGGCTCATCCTGAACCACCAGAGTTCGGCCATTCTCTTTGGTGTAAGTGGCAAAGCGAATATTGCGATTAATCTGAGGAACAAAAGGAGGCAGCTGCTTGGCCCTTGCATCCAGCCCTGTTTCACTCCCAGGGCCTCCTTTCCAAGGAGGCCTGCTTGCCTCACCTCCATCACTCCCATTACTATCCACTTCACCCCTCTCTTTTAGCTTCTTTGTTGCAGGATCACACCCAGAGTCTGAAGCATTTTTCCTTCTTCGTCCATCCTTTCCTTCCATACTCTCTCTCTTCTTTTTCCCTTTCGAAGATTTAGCTGCCTTTAGGCCCCCTCCCTAGAATAAATAAAATTATGTAATTACTATAGGCAAAGAGTCTTCCAACCTGTCAAGCAGGAACCAGAAGGTCCACTCTCTTCCCATCTCTTAAAGGGAAAGATTTCATTTATTAGAATAATGGATTTGTTACACTACATTAAACTCAGAAATAGTTATTGACAGATACTGCAATGCAAGTTTTTAATATACAAAATTGCATGCATGCATACTTGCCTCTTTTTTTTTTTGCATTAGAATAGGGTCCTCCATAGCAAACCAGTCTCATTCACTTCTTAACTGTGCTATGTTGCCATACGGTGGTACATCAGCACAATGGGAAATTCTGGTTACTGGGTAATTATTTTGAAGTAAAACTGAATTTTGAAACAATTTATATCACTGAAATTTATCACTATCATTTTCCTTTAACGCAAAAAACTTCCAGTCCAGCACAGCTGGCAACTCTGCCAGCATCCTTCAGGAGGCAGCCTGTCCTTCAATCCACAGAAATAATAGCCCCAAATTTCAGAAGAGGATTGTAGTTAGGAGTAGAGATAGATTGCTGTAGCACAAAGCTATAGACAGTCTGCCATACAAGGACAAGCCAGGACCCCTTTCTAAGCAAGAAAAGAGAGGAGGCATTTCCTGAAACCAGAGGCCATGATCACCAGGACAGCCTCCTTCACAGTGCAACCCCTTAGAATGAAGCAAGACAACCCTTAGATACCAATAGTCTACTTTTCTCTCCAGTAAGAGAGATTCCAAACTCAAACTCACAGCAAGCCTGTGTTGAAAGAAAAGGGACTTTTAAAGGAAGCCAAGTTGATAATCTGACTATTTTATTATCCACAACATACATATAGGAAACCCTCCTCTCAGCTCCAGTGGACGTCTCAAAATGCTCTCAGTGAGCAGAACTCCTCTTCAAGTTGTTTCCTCCCAAGTGACGCCAGGATATTTTCTAAAGCTCCTGATTACACATGCAAAGACATGACACAATACAGTACCTCATTTGGTGGAGCAGAGTTGTCCATCACTACGTGAACCAGTCGGGGATCCACTGACTTTATCTCACCAGTCTGATTTTTATGAGGTGGGCAGCAAAAATACAAGAAAAAAAAAATTCAGTAAAATTACCAGGTAAGAGATAACAATGAACATAAGACAGCGTGCAGCCCCTCACTCACCTCCTTCTCTCCCTGTCCTCACTTGTCAACATCTCTGCTTTCACTATACCCTTTGAACTGTTTCACTACCCTTTCTCAACTTCTCTAACCCTCAAACTTGGTTCCTACTCTGTTCTCATTTTTCTGCCTCCATTCATTAATCAGTCCTGTTGAGCACATCTGGAGACTGTTCTGCCACTAAGTCCCCTTCTTCCACTTGGAATTCATTCCTTTCCAATTTTGTCTTTTCTGTCTTTCCTTCTAAACTGGCAAGGCAATGTGTCAGTTGATGCCACCCATTCTCTATTAGCTTTCGCCACAAAAAGAAAGATTAGAGATCAGTCAATAATTAGCAATATCATAGAATCATAGAATATCAGGGTTGGAAGGTACCTCAGGAGGTCATCTAGTCCAATCCCGGCTCAAAGCAGGGCCAATCCCCAACTAAATCATCAATGTCCAGTGATTGTTTCTTGAGCCAAATGATCACTTCCTTATTTAAAAATGTCACCTTGCTCTCCTACACGGAAACAATTAAGAATCTCTTCTAAAAACAGTCTCCCCGTCTCTCTAGTAGAGTTCATCAGTCAGGAGATACATGGAGGAGTGGCCTGAAATGCCTCCTGCAAGGCATACTGGCTAAAGTTCAAGCAAAGAAAATTCTGTTCCTGTCCAGAACTAGCTCTGCCTCCAAACAATCCAAAAAGTTCAATCTGAATACAAATGATATCATGGGGAGATTTTTTTTTTTTTTTTTTTTTAAAAACCACTCCTCATAACAAAGAATACACAACAGTCAGTGCTGTAGACAGCTATGATTCACCATGCTACCCACCACTTGGGTCTGCTGACTGGAAGTTTGTGGAAACAAAGAACTGCTGCCTGGATTCCTATTCAGCCAAGACTACCTATCAAAAAGATGGGTTCAAACTGAGATTTTGACCCCTACAACCTAGCATCCTCCTTCATGCTTCACCTGTTTCAGGCAATGTGTATACCAAGGTGTCGTATGATGAAGAAGCCAAGAAAGATGGCATTTGGTGGCCACAATATGACAATCACGGAAAAGTAACCTTCTGCTTGTCTACCAATATCCTCTCCTCCTTTACAACCACTTCCTACAATACAATTTTCCTACAATATTTTTGTCCTTGCCAAGCATCTCTCTACATTCTCCCATAACTGAATTGTGCATTGTATATTTTGTAATACAAGCCCTGTGGGGTAAGAAAAGTGACCTGTCCATGAAGTACCATGTGATTACACATCTTTAGGAGACACTAGCCAACTGACAGCAAAATTCAAATTTTGTGGAGAATGGTATGTTCACCAAGTGATGCAGGGAACTCATGTTTTAGAAGCCCAAATGAGGTGCTTCAGGCCTTCACCTCAGTCACGGACACTTCCATAAGACGAGTGATGGGGTCTTGACAGGTCACAACACCACAGAGCCAGCTACTTTCATCCTCTGGTTGGTACACCTTAACCCTTTGGCCTTGGACACTGTAGGGACCTGAAAAAGAGAGAGCCAGATCAACCGAGTATACCTGCAGACAAAGTTACTTGCACTATACCATTAAGGGTACATAATAAGATAGTAATGTGTGCAGAGTTAGGGTTGAAAGCACTCATTTCCTGGTGCAAGGAAACAGATTACCAAGTTTTATTACAGCTTTTGCTCACAGCAAATACTTCATCTAAGCACAGTTCTGTTGAAAAAATGTGATTAAAGGAGCATTGTGAAGCTCATGTTTGTATCAATATTTATTAGGTCAAATTTGATCAATTTACAAGTAAAATTATGTTTTGAGAAGACCTGAAAAACCCAGTCTTACAGACTCACCTAGAACCTGAAACAAAGCAAGTCTGACTCCCTCCTTAATACTCATTTTTTCCTCTGTCACCTACAAGTGAATAAATAATTGGAAAAAAATCGACACACACACACACACACACACCCCATGAGTAACCATGTGACTTTACTGTGAACTCCTTATGAAATCCCACCTTGAGTTTATAAGGCGAGGTTCCTCACCCTGTACAGCAACTGGAGTTCTTCAAAGTTGATCCCCCTGTGGGTGATCCATTTCAGGTGCCGTGCATCCTATGGACCTTGGATCGGAGACTTTTGGTAGCAGAGCTCATTCGGCCTGTACTCGTGACTTACACATCCTCGTGCCTCACACCAAGCCTATACAGTGCTGCGCAGGTGAACTGCCCTCAGTTCCTTCTCCACAAAGCTGAAGTAGAGGGGAAGGAGGACACATAGTGGAGCACCTACACGGACGGACACACACCCCTGCCTCAAAGAACTCCAGTTATTTACAGGATGAGTAATCTCTCCTTCAAGTAGCATTCCTGTGGGTGCTCCACTTCAGGTGGCTAACAAGCAGCAGCCTCAGCGGGAGTAGGGGGCTTTGGAGTAGTTCAATACTGTAGATAGTACTGCAGACTCAAAAGCAGCACCTTAAGTTGAATCATGGATTACTTTGAAAAAGCATGTACAGAAGTCTAAGTGGCAGGCCTGCAGAACTCATTGATGGAAACTTTCTGGGAAAAATGTCACTAAGGTAGAGAGACCCCTTTGCTGAATATCCGAACAGACGGTTGAATATCATTAGATTGATAACAAGGAATGATGCATCCAGATATCCACCTAAAGAGTCTTTGATTGAAACTGTAGATTCCTTAGAGTTGTCAGCAATTGACAGTCTGGGAGATTTTCAAAAGGATTTAGTCCTGTCCAGGTAAAAGACTAGTGCCCTTTTTGACATCAAGCGTATGTAGCATAGCATCCTCCTTGGTCAGATGTGATTTAGGGAAGAAAACTGAGAAATTAATGACCTGGTTAATATGGAATTCAGATTAAACTTTATGTAAGATTTAGGGGTATAGGCATAGCAAAACCTTATCTTTGAAAAATACTGTGAAGAGAGAGTGTGCCATTTGGGTTCCTCTCTCTCCCACTCTTGGAGCAGATGTAATGGCTACCAAGAAGGCAAATCTCTATAGATAACTTAAGTAGAGAAATTGCCATTGGTTTAAAGGAAGGTTTCATAAGGCATCTGAGAACAAAATTAAGATCTCAACCATATTTTGTACCTTCTTGGGAAATCCTGAAAGCTAGAGCCAAGAAGCCCTCTGCATGACACCTGCTGTAGAGATGGAGTGTTGCAGCAGTATCAGCGACATCCAGAGAGGCTTGCAAGGATGCTCTGGCCAGAAGCTGATCCTCCACTATGACTGCCTGAAATTGATCCCTCTATTATGGTGAAAGGTGCTCAATAAAAGGAAGTAAAATTGCAGTGGCCGATGTGGTTCTACTTCACCATAAGATCCTGATAGTTGGCAATCCTGAACTACAGAGTCGCAAACAAGTAGGATTTATGGACTTAGAAGGTCAAAGCATTTCTGTTCCATCACATGGCATTGCTTTAGCATGGTACTGATTTCCACGTTTGTTTACTGCCTTGATGACCAGGGAATTGAGAGAAGGATGTGGAAACAAAAACTCACGAGTCCTTGGACGACCTACAAGAGTATTGTGCTGAGGCAAGAGGAGCATGCGGCTTGCCTGAGACTGGGGCATGGTGCAGGGGAGGGCATAGGGTCCCTTGGCATGGGTCTTAAGCAGGCAGAGGGAATTCATCATGAGAGTCTCAATTTGATTTCCTGGTTCTTCCTGGCCCTAGATTTAAGTGTTAGGCAGAAGTTGCACTGCTGTGGGGATGGGAGTTTCCCAAAGGCAGACACACACACTAGGACTGCCGGTTGCTCACAGCATGACCATCTAGCAAGGGACGCAGCCTTTATACCCCACAGAACCGGACAAACTGACCCTGGAGGGGACTGGGGTGGGGGAGAGAAGAGAGAAAATGATCCTCTGACTAACCAACTATTAAGCATCTTATAACTAACAAAAATAAGAGTGAGGAAAAAAACACAAATGAGGCAAGCTCAATGCAGACTTTTGATGAAGCACCATCTCAAGCCAAGATGACCGAGAAGGAATAGAGAGCAGTTTGCCTGCACATGACTACATAGCCATAGTAAGGTGATCAAGGATGCGTAGGGCACATACACAGGTTGAATAGGCACAGCTACCGAATGTCTCTAATCAAAGGGCACCTGACATTGGCCACTGTTGGAAGACAGGATACTGGGCTAGATGGACCTTTGATCTGACCCTTATGGCTGTTCTTATGTAAAGGTTCCTGGGGCACAATCACACCTGAAGTGGAACACCCATAAGGATATAACTGGAAGAAGAATCCTCACTTGTATCCTGTGTGAGTGTAAACCAACTAATATGCCTAATTACCTGGACGTGTATACACAATTTTTCTACAGATGTAAGGAAATTTTCTACTGCCAAAGCAGAGTGTGCAGTTCCAAATCTTGGAACACAGGAACTGCCAGAAGAAATCAAACCACTGAGGTCCATCTAGTCCAGTATGCTGACACGGATAGTGACCATAACCAAATGCCTCAGAAGAAAGGGCAAGAAATTCTATACTAGACAGTTAATAGAGTAACCTGCCTGGATGAGAAGTTTCTTCCTAAGATCCATATGCTTGTTAAACCAAAGGCACTAGTACCCACCAAGAACTATGTCCATACCAATGTAATGTGATGTTCCATGAAGATCATTGGTAGCAGGGTTCAAACTCTGCTGCCTCTGTATTGAAAACTATGAGCCTCTACCGCCTGAGCTAAGATACCCAGGGTATGTTAGCAAACAGCTGTAGCACACACAACCCTCTGCATGGTCTAGCCATTGGAGCAAGTCAGAATGCCATACTGAGTAAGGATGGGTGATGCCAAGTTTAAAATTTCAGTCATTTACTGCAATCGTGCTTAAAAGGACATCATTAGAATTGAGACTGCAAAGTGGGGGTTTTCGGTCTTAGAGATATCAAAGATGGCTTAAAGGATTAAGTTTTATTTTTCAGAAGAATTCACTTTCAAGCAGACTAAGCATTTAAAATTTCAGCCCAAAGGATTGATATTTTGGGAAGTTGTGAATGCATGAGGTTGGATTATAATGGAAGCTGTTTTGCAATCTTAACTATAGTGATTGTGAATGAACAATCGCTACAGACGATTCCAGTTAAACAGCAATCTACCTTTCCAGTCAACTGCAAGAAAACAATAATTAAACTCTCCTCACAAAGAATTTTGGACATATTAACTTGCAGAGTGGAACTTCAAACAATGGATATTACTTTTTATTTTGGGACTCCTCTCCGGAACACAAACTCGTGCACAATCCAAACCCTCAAGCTACAAGCCAGTTGGTCTTACCTCTGCTAAATATTTCCTGAAGTTTCTGGTCACTAATTAATGCATTGACCGAGTCTCTCAGTGCAGATTGCTCCTGCAGAACTTGGTTCTGGCTCTCTGTTCCCATCTGCCAATGACACAAAAAAGTTTTGAATGCAAGAAAACCAGTAGACAATACAGTAGTTATACTACTGGGGGCCACAGCTCTCTGGCCTCTCTCTCTATTCTGGAGGCTCTAATGGAGAAGAATATCTGACCTCTATCAAAACAAAAGTAAACAAGCTTTCTCAATATGTCAGGAAATTGATCAAGACCACTATGCACAAGCAGTTCTGGAACTCCCATAGCAATGATTCCCTCTGGATAGGGAGGGAATATGCAGACCCTTTGGCTGAGCCTCAGCAACTAGAGGCTCCTAAAACAAAGGATGGGGGAAGAGCTGAGACTTTAAGACTTTCTGAATGGAGCTGGAGATCAGGGCCAATTCTTGTACATTTTCATGCCTTCTCTATCTATCCAATATCCATGAGGATCCCCACCACATCTTGAAAGAGAATCAACCTGGAAAGCATGGTATTAAGTGGAATCTGTACTCTGTCTGAGAAGGCCTCTTCAAGTACCTGAAACAGACATAATCCACTGGCATCGGACAGGAATCTCAGGTCTCGGTCCAGAAGAAACTCCACAGGAACCACAGAGCCTAAACCCAGCTTATCTACTAAAGGAGTGAAGGTCTGTGAAGAAGAAAACTTGAATGAAGGGTATGGAAACAGATTAGGGGGACACAGACGCAAGTAATACCCTTCTGCAGGTTTCATATCCTCACAGGGGATGCCCCAATCAATCATTCATAAAATACTTTATTACCAAGACATCAACATTGTAAAGAAGACATTTTTAAATAAGTGCAGCATAAATACTGAAGACAAACAACGAAAATAGCCCAGGTCAGGTAGCTTGCAATTCCTAGAGCCTGAATTTTAAAACAAGAGGAGCCACTGCCAGCAATTTAATGAAAGTGAAAGGCATATTTCATTTTCTCCAAATCATCTGGTAGTCAACTCTCCTTACAAGAAAGTGGAATTACACTAAGACTCATCAGTGCTGAGTCCCAATATTTCTAGGAGCCTTGGCAACCCAGCCAAAGTATCACAGGAGATTACAGACATCGCTATTTGAAAGGGACACTTTTATATTTTCACGTCATGTAGCAGTAAATACTATTATGGACAGACTAATGAAGGGATGAATTTTCCGTTACTGTCATTTCCTGACAAACTAAAGTGCATGTCAGGAGTACCATTAAGATACCTGATAGCAGCGCAAGAGAACAAATTCCCAGATCAAAAGCTCTTTGTACTATTCATTTCTAGTTTTAATGTTTCATAAATCTATGAGCTGAAGACCAGGGAGCTGCTCTACATATTTCTGATATTTGAACCCAATTTAAGCATGCTATCGACACAGCTTGTGCTCTGGTGGAGTGAGGTCAGATGTTTGACAGAGGATTCTTATTAATATCATAAGGAGTTCTAATGCAATACTCATTTTGAAAGTGTGCGATGAAACAGTCATTCCTTTTATTACTATATGCAAAAGTATTGAAGTTTTACAAAAAAGATTAGTTCAGCAGTTCTCAAAAATTAATTGTACTGTGACCCCCTTCTGACCACAAAAATTACTACATGACCCCAGAAGGGGGGGACTGAAGCATGAGCCCACCCCAGCCCCAGTGCCCCAGGTGGGGGGGGGCCCCAAAGCCCAAGGGCTTCAGCCCCAGGCGGTGGGAGCCTGTAAGCTGAATCCTGCCACTCCGGGCTAAAGTCGAAGCTTGAGCCCCACCACTCAGGGCTGAAGCCCTTGGTCTTTGGCCCTGCGCCCCAGCAAGTCTAACACCAGCCCTGGCGACCCCATTAAAAAACAGGGTCCCTGACCCACTTTGGGGTCCCGACCCACAGTTTGAGACCCCCCGATCTAGTTCGTAACAGCCACCTTCTCATATCTGAGATATGTGATTTAAATTTAGCAGGTGAAGAATGTGTTGTTGGGGGGGGGGGGGGGGGGACTAGTAAATGAATAAACTGATATGAAAAACTGATAGTACTTTAGGAATAAAAGGTGGATGCAATCTCATAGTTGCTCTATCCATGTGAAAAACTGTATGGAGGATTTATCATTAGGGCTTGTAATTCGCTTTTTCTACAAGCTGATGTAATTATCACCAGGAATGCTATCTTCACTGATGATAGATTAATTGGACAATTTGCCAGAGGTTCAAAAGGGGTGGGGGAAACAGGGAATCCATCAGCAAAGAAATCATTAAATTTAAAGTCCCGTGTTTGAGCGAGCTTTCCCACAGGAGGAAAAATGTGGCCAAGCCCTTTAATAAATCTATTCACTGACTGATGAGACAAAATTGTACATCCCTCTACAGGAAAATGGAATGCAGATATCATTGCCAAATGGACTTTGGTTGAAGAGATAGATGGTCCTGAGCACTTTAAAGATGAGTAGTAATCTAATATTGTTGGAACAGAACACTGACATGGAGCATAACCTTTAGTCTTTGCCAAATGGAAACTTCTCTTTATGGGTGATGTACGTACTCCTAGTGAATAATGTTCTACTCTGAAGAGCACTGCTCTAAACCTTTGAAGAACAGTTATCTATTGAGAGCATTCAAATATCACCCAGGCCATGAGATGCAATGAGGACTAGTGAGAATCAGACTGACTCTGTGATAACATCTCCCTAAACTGGGAGTGTGATAAATTGATTATCTGAGAACCAAAACTGGTGAAGCTGAGCAGGAGCCACCAACATAACTTGAGCTTTTTCATGCCTTATTTTCTGTAGCACTCTTCAAATCAGAGGAAATGGAAGGAAAACGTACATAAAATGAAAAGGAGTACTTGTGGCACCTTAGAGACTAACAAATTTATTAGAGCATAAGCTTTCGTGAGCTACAGCTCACTTCATCAGATGCATTTGGTGTAAAAGACAGAGGGGAGATTTATATACACACACAGAGAACATGAAACAATGGGTTTATCATACACACTGTAAGGAGAGTGATCACTTAAGATGAGCCACCACCAGCAGCAGGGGGGGGGAAGGAGGAAAACCTTTCATGGTGACAAGCAAGGTAGGCTAATTCCAGCAGTTAACAAGAATATCTGAGGAATAGTGAGGGGTGGGGTGGGGGGGGGAGAAATAACATGGGGAAATAGTTTTACTTTGTGTAATGACTCATCCATTCCCAGTCTCTATTCAAGCCTAAGTTAATTGTATCCAGTTTGCAAATTAATTCCAATTCAGCAGTCTCTCGTTGGAGTCTGTTTTTGAAGCTTTTTTGTTGAAGGATAGCCACTCTTAGGTCTGTAATCGAGTGACCAGAGAGATTGAAGTGTTCTCCAACTGGTTTTTGAATGTTATAATTCTTGACGTCTGATTTGTGTCCATTCATTGTTTTACGTAGAGACTGTCCAGTTTGGCCAATGTACATGGCAGAGGGGCATTGCTGGCACATGATGGCATATATCACATTGGTAGATGCGCAGGTGAACAAGCCTCCGATAGCGTGGCTGATGTGATTAGGCCCTATGATGGGGTCCCCTGAATAGATGTGGACACAGTTGGCAACGGGCTTTGTTACAAGGATAGGTTCCTGGGTTAGTGGTTCTGTTGTGTGGTGTGTGGTTGCTGGTGAGTATTTCTTGAGTAGAGACTGGGAATGGATGAGTCATTACACAAAGTAAAACTATTTCCCCATGTTATTTCTCCCCCCCACCCCACCCCCCACTGTTCCTCAGATATTCTTGTTAACTGCTGGAATTAGTCTACCTTGCTTGTCACCATGAAAGGTTTTCCTTCTTTTCCCCCCTGCTGCTGGTGATGGCTTATCTTAAGTGATCACTCTCCTTACAGCGTGTATGATAAACTCATTGTTTCATGTTCTCTGTGTGTGTATATAAATCTCCCCTCTTTTTTCCACCAAATGCATCCGATGAAGTGAGCTGTAGCTCACGAAAGCTTATGCTCTAATAAAAATTTGTTAGTCTCTAAGGTGCCACAAGGACTCCTTTTCTTTTTGCGAATACAGACTAACACGGCTGCTACTCTGAAACCTGTACATAAAATGGTGACACCAAAAAAAATTCATGAACGCATCTATTAGAGATTGCCAACTCTCTTCTGCTCAAGAGCAAAATATCAGACATTTTCTGTTTAGAACTGACCCAAATAAATCTGGGAAAGCCACCACTCTTGGAAAATTCAGTTTAGGGTTGACTTTTTAAATTCTCATTTCATGGGAAGAGTACATTTTGCTGCTTAGGGAGGCTGCTAGACCATTTCTCTCTCCAAAAAGAGAAGAACTGTCAGACTGATGTGACACAATGCACCATTCCCAAAATTTTATGATTCTTTGGCAAAAAGGGGGGGGGGGGGAGACTGATCTTGCACCTCCCTAAGTCCTAGGAGGCCATGCCATTGTCCATGAGAACTTGTATTGAAGAACTGTGTGTGACAGGTAGAAATGCTGTGCAAGCTAATCTCACTGCCTTTAATTCTAAGTACATTTATGTGAATTGTGGCTTTTAGATGATGGTCAGACACATGGCCTCTGGTCCCCTCTACATATGCTCCTCAGCTCATCTTGGAATCAGCTGTTATCAAAGTTTTGGAACAATCAGAGGGGCAAAGGGAATTCCCGCATATACACTTTCTTCTGTCCTCCACCATTTCATTGAGGAAGGAATTTGAACTGGAATCAGCACTTTCACTTATGTATACTGGATTGTTGGTCTATAAACAGACTTGATCCAAGCTTGAAACAGTCTGAGACATGACTGGGCGAATGTGGTTACAAACATACAGGAAACTATATGTCCTAGCAGTTTAAGGCACATCCTTACTGTTGCTTGAGGGTAAATACTGAAGCGTAGAATCAGGTATTTTATTATCTGAAATTTGTCTAATAGGAAGGATAAACTCCCTGCTAGGAAGTCCAGGAGCACTGATGAACTCTTTTCAGAGTAGCAGCCATGTTAGTCTGTATCCGCAAAAAGAACAGGAGTACTTGTGGCACATTAGAGACTAACACATTTATTTGAGCATAAGCTTTTGTGAGCTACAGCTCACTTCATCAGATGCATGCAGTGGAAAAACTCTGTGGATTATGACAGAATCGGATTCAACATTCTAAAGTTAAAATTAATCCTCAAACCCAGGGATAAAAAAGTAAACGGATCAGTTTCTTGGCAGACACTATGATCTGTGTTTGACTTCCCCTGCACAAGCCAGTAGTCTAGCAAAAGGTACATATGAAATCCTTGTCTATGTAGATGGGATGCAATTACTGATAGGCACTTTGCAAACACCCTTGGTGCTGATGAAATTCCAGAATATAGGACTGAGAATTGATGATGACTCCTTACAGCCATAAAATGTGGACACTTTGCAGGGGAGAGCGGGGGTGGGGTGGGGGGAGAGGAATACTGACATGAAAATCAGCATCCCCTAAGTAAAGGGTAACGAACCAGTCCATGGTATCCAACTGAAGCAGGAGTTACCATGTGGAACTTGGTACGTCAAATTAATTTGTTGAGGTTCCCGAGGTCTAGAATTGGACGCAAGCCACCTTTTTTTCAGTATGAGGAAATAGGGAAAAAACAAAAACAAACCTTTTCCAATGTACTCCTGACATGCTAACTCTATTGCTCTGAGCTTGATCAGTCTACTTCCTGATGAACGGCACTCAAGCTCCTCTGCTTTTTCCACCAAATGCATCCGATGAAGTGAGCTGTAGCTCACGAAAGCTTATGCTCTAATAAATTTGTTAGTCTCTAAGGTGCCACGGGTACTCCTTTTCTTTTTGCGAATACAGACTAACACGGCTGCTACTCTGAAACCACTCATAAGAATGGTCCCCGAAAAGGGACCAGGAAGAGAGGTGGAAAGGAGACATGTATTGAAATTGAACGGTATAACCATCCTTGATTACTTGAAGGACCCATCAATCTGTGGTGGCTGCCAACCAAGCCTCCAGGAAACAGAGCCAAAGCATGAAGAAAAAGATAATACTTGTGGATTAGTCCAAGATCCTTGACTGTTGCATCAAATTTGATGTCTGTGTGTCTGAGGGTAGTGGAACTGACTACTATTTCTGCTATATAGATCTCATTCTAGATGGTTCAGGAGGCCTCTGGTGTTGGGAATATGAAAAAATATTCAGTGTTCGTATAACTGAAGAATAAAGATTGAGGACAAAAGCGTGTCTTTTTGAAAGAAAGCAGTGTATAAACCCAATGACCCGAGTGTGGATCTCCAGTCTTTTAATGAATGCAGAGATTCATCTGTCCTGCCACTGAATAGATTCAGACCATTGAATAGCAAATCAAATAGTCGCTTGCACTTCTTTTGATAAACCTGATGCAGATACCATGATATGATCTTCATGGTTATCTGTAGCCATTGAACACACACTCAAATCGGCAGCATCTAATGCAGCTTTAAGAGAGGTTTTAACAATAAGCTGTTTTTCCACAAGTAGCTTAAAACTCATCTCTACCATTCTGAGAGGTAAAACTTGTCGTCATTAAACTTTGACCATCTATTTCATGGCAGACAATCATATTTAGATAACATGGCTTGATAATTTGGTATCCTGGCCTGAAGAGTAAAAGTACTTTCCAAAAAGATCCAGTCTCTTGGGTTCTCTCTCCTTAGAGGTTGATTTCCCAGACTGTCTTGATAGCTCATTGGATGCAGCAACAACCAGTGAAAGTGGAGCCACACGAGTATAAAAATACTCAAATCTGTTAGATAGCACCCGATGGCCATGATCAGTGTTTTGTAGTAGCTGCAATGAAAGCAGGAATAGCCCAGAGATATTTTTCTGGATCTAATATTGCTTCATTAATAGGGCACGCAACCCTGCTTTGGGATGCTGGCTATGGAATATCAAGAAAAAGTTTATTTGCTTTTTTCCTAAACACTCTCCAAAGGAACTTCTGGTATTTTTGCCATTTGCTTCAATAATTCCTGAAAAGTTTTTAAAATCAGCTGAAGATGGTGTAGCCTGCGAAATGGTTTCATCACTTGAAATTTGTTTTCCTCTGCATCTTGAAGTTGATGAGGAGAGTGATCTAATTTAAAAGTTTGCAGCAAGTGACTCATGAATAGATCCTGTATACTGTGGGAGAACTTGTCCATGAAATTGCAGTCATTGAGGCCAGGAGGGCCAATACGGCTATGGCACTGGACCATATGGGAAAGATCATTTTGTCAGTCTGGAAGGAACCAAGGAGCACAGTGAGAATGAGCATCCTCAGGTCTGCTATGAGGCTCTTTTCCATATGCCTCCCTAGACTTATTTTCTTTCCAACCATGCAGTTTCCTTTTTGGTGAAGGACTCCTGTCAGCGTCTGCACAGGAGTCAAGAGTCTCGACCTCTAATGTAGAAGCCAGGGCAGGAGTGAGAAGGATTTTAGTGGGACTCAAATCCCTAAATGTATTGATGTGCTGGCTCAAACAAATTTTCACTAGCATCATCTTTGCTTCTTTTTGAGGAGGAGATCTGTCCGGTATTGAGATCAGGGAAACCTCCAGGAGTGGTGACTCAGGCTCTGAAGCAATACCAAGGTCTGGTGAAGATAGAAAAACTTTTGGAGATAAAAATTTAGTTGTAAAAGGTCCCTGCAATAAGGATGCTGTAGGTACCTCTCTCCACTTTGAAGCTTCCTCTGCAACTAAAATTGCTAGTTCAGAGCAGGCATTGATCAAAACTGCTGGTGCTAACAAGGGAAGCACTGTAGAAGCCTGTCTTGAGAACTCTGATGCTAAGGAGGACAGTGCTGCTGAAGCCGGTGCTGAAAAGAAAGGAAGGCAGAATGCTGACTCTTACCCCCCATGAGATCTTTTAGCTGAAGGAGGAGGCGGCAGGTTTTTATACCAGCACTGTACTGCAATGCAGCATTGCAGGTCCTAGTCCCAGTTTTTCCCCTCTCCAGAGGTAACAGCTCCTTTTCACTCTCAGCACCAGCAGTAATCACTCTTTTGAAGAGCTCCTCTGCACTCCCCGCAGTGAGCTCGGTGCCAAGAAACTGACTTTGAATCAGTCACTCAGACGTCAGGGATACTTGACTGTTCTGAGTCTTTTTAATTGTCCCTGAATTAGGTACAACATTTCTAATGACAGGGCACTGACAGATAAGTTGTGAAAACTGAAGCCTCTGTATCAGGTCTGTGCTGTGAATCCAGCTCTCGTGGACTTTTCCATAAGAAAAAGCTTCAGTCTTGACTGCCTCTTTTTTTGCATGCACTTCTTAAAGGGTTTGCAAATCACACACTTAGTGGTATATTGCTCACCCAGAGAGTAAAGGCATCTGTTGTGGGTGCCAGTCAAAGGAATGATCGCCGCTACAAGAAGGACATAGCTAGAAAGCTGGAGATCTGGGCTCTGCCATTTTTTTTTTTAAAATCTAGAGCTAATAAGTACCTTAGGTACAATAATTTAACTACCAGATTAATTACGAAGTAACAAGATTTACTACAGAAGTACATTATGTTGTTCTGAGTCACAGCCTAAGGCAGTTAGAAGAAAATGAACAGCAGCTGGGATTACTGTGCCTTTTGTGCCCTCAGCTGGGGGAAAGTGGGGGCAAGGGCATGCAGGGCACATGCATAACCTCCACTGGACGCTGCTAATGAAATTGTTCCAAAGTCCTGTGCTGGGGTACATGGACATCATAAGTGGGATCCACATGTGCAATACGTCAAAGAAAAAATGTGACTTTTCTATGCCCAACACCTATCCAAATATCACATGGCTAGATAAGTTCATGGAGGATAGGTCCATCAATGGCTATTAGCCAGGATGGGCAGGGATGGTGTCCCTAGCTTCCATTTGCCAGAAGCTGGGAATGGGCGATGGGATGGATCACTTGATTACCTGTTCTGCTCATTTCTCTGAAGCATGCAGCATTGGCCAGTGTGGGAAGACAAGATATTGGGCTAGATGGACCTTTGTTCTGAAGTATGGCTGTTCTTATGAAAGGATGCTGCGTTGGGATGTTGGATGTGTGTCCTTGTTTTTAGTCAGCAGGTCTAGGAAGAGCTGAATATGGCTGCACAGACACAAGAACATCCAAAGAATGCTCAGGAACCAGAGCTAGGCCACTGAAGCAATCAGGATCACCAACGCTCCATCTTGTTTGATCTTCTTCAGGATTCAAAGTAAAAGAAGGATGGTAGGAAATTTGTACATCAGCAGTTCTGACCACTGAATGATAAATGCATTCCCTCTGGAGCATTAGATGGGGAATTTGTTTTCCTGAGACACCAAGAGATCTCAGCAGTGGGGTTCCTGTCATGCAAGATGTTTCATATCACCCAGTTATGCAGTTCCCACTCTTGGTCTTTGAAGAAAAGCCTTTTGAGGCTGTCTACCAATGTTTTGTGCACCACTGGAAGGTGCACTGCTGAGATGGTGATCTGGCAGCTAATGAACCAGTTCCACAGATTGACAGTTTCTATGACAAGAGGTGTGATCCTCCTGGTTTGTTGATACAAACTGCTGTGAAGTTATCCAGTATGACTTGAACATGCAGGATTCAAATAAACCATCGGTATTGTTCGCAGGCTTTGTGAACGGCACACAACTCCAGAATGTATACGTGCAATGGAGATTCTTGGTGGGTCCAGATACCCTGTGTCTTACACGTTACTTGAGGCAGGTTTCCCATCCTTGCAGAGAGGTGTCTGTAATTAATCATCTTTGTGGGTGAGGGAGGGGCAAAGGGAGCCCCATGCACACCACCTACCTGTCTTCCACCAGGATAGCAGGGTCAGAACTCTGTGGGGGCGCAAGATCAGTTTGTCCAGGCTGTGCTTGTTTGGCATGTAGACTATCTGTAATCATACCTTTAGACATGGAAGATTAACACCCTTTGGAAGACTCATGTATACATGGCCATGAGATCTAGGAAGGTAAAACAAGCCTGAACCATTGTCTGCATGTTCTGCCAAAGCTGAGTGAAGAGGTCCTTCATTGCTTGGAATCCTGTGATAGGTATGCTATGACTCTGGTTAAATATAGGGCAGTTCTAATAAAATCTGTAGTCTGTGTGAAAACTCAAATGTAGTTTTCTACGTTTACTTGTTTCAGAGTAGCAGCCGTGTTAGTCTGTATTTGCAAAAAGAAAAGGAGTACTTGTGGCACCTTAGAGACTAACAAATTTATTAGAGCATAAGCTTTCGTGAGCTACAGCTCCGTGAAGTGAGCTGTAGCTCACGAAAGCTTATGCTCTAATAAATTTGTTAGTCTCTAAGGTGCCACAAGTACTCCTTTTCTTTTTACATTTACTTGGAGCCCTAAGGAGTTAAAGAGATCTAAGTAGGGATAGGGATGTTATCTGTACTTCTTTATAAGACTTCCCCATCTGCAGCCAGTCAAGGTGTGGAACACTGACAAACCCTGGTGATGTACATGAGCTGCCACTACTAACAACATCTTTGTTAATTCCCTCGGTGCCACCGAGAGGCCAAAGAGAAGCGTTCTGTATTGGTAGTGGTCTAGGGCCTACGGCAAATCTCGGAAATCTGTGTGCAGCATGGATGGGTCTTTGTGGAAATAAGCATCCTTTAAACTGAGAACTGTGAACCAGTCACCCTTGTTTAGTGAGGGAATTATAAAGAACAGCATGAACATACTGAACATCAGTGGCAGATGAAGACATGCAGTTATCTGAGATCTTGGATGGGCTTCCAGCCTCATTTCTTCTTGGGAATAAGTAAAATTATTTTTCCCTGTGCTGAACATGTACTGGTTCTATGGCTCCCAGGCATGACAGGACTCTACAAGTCTGAGCATCCTCTCATAAGATGGGTCCCTGAAGAGGGATAGAGAAATGAATGAATCGGTAAACACAACAGGTGGACTAACTTGCAGCTCCTGAAAGTCCCATCAAAAAGATTCCTTAGTGGGAGGCTGGAAAGAGAATAAAGGGAGGACATTGTGTTTAAGAGGCTGAGTTCTCTGGTGTTTCCTAAGCAGCTTAAAGGCCTTTTGATGGTAGAATGGTTGAGGAGCTGGTTGTTTGTAATACAGATCCTTGGGGTATTTCTTCTGCAGTGCTGGAGTATGTAGAGATATCTGCAAGTGAATGGTTGCTCGTAATTCTTTGAGAGACTAGAAAGATTCACCTGTTTTCTAACTGAATAGGTTATTTCCTTCAGATGGCAGATCCTCCACTGTGGATGGACTTATTTGGGAAATCCAGAGGACTGAAGCCACAAGGCCCATCTCATGACTATAGAAGTTGCCATCAAGCGGGAGGCCGAATTTGATGCGTCCATTGAGGCCTGGAGGTTGATCTAGCTAGCAATTTATCTTCATTGATAATTGGTTGGAACTGAAATCTCTCAAGGGAGTTTGTTTGTGAATTCCAAGAACTTATTGTAATTAATAAAATCATACTTCAGCCTTCAAGCTTAATAGCTTGCTGTGGGGAACTGCAAGTTCCCCACAGTGGAGTTCTCTCTCCTAAAGCAGTCTAAATGTTTTGTCTCCTTATCAGTGGGTGCTTGTTTCCTTTGGAGACAGCTTACAAAACTAAAGCGTTCAGAGAGGGGTATTAAGGTGGCAGATTACTAGTTCCTCAGGTGGCACAAAATATTTCTTCTGTCTTTTCAGAGTGGGAGCATAAGTGGCTGCAGTATGCCAGACCATCATGGCTCATTCAAAGATGGCCTCATTAAGTGGCAGTGCCACCTTACTGGGACCAGCACTCTGGAAAATATCCAGTCGCTTATACAGGGTGCCCTGTACTTCCTCCAGGAAGCTGTGGAGTGTATCTATATTTCTACTCAGGGAGTCCTGAAACTGTTTGTAGTTAGGCAGTGACAATGAGGCAGGTGTGATCGCTTCATTTGGGGACAAGTATGATAACCTCACAGTGGGAAACTGTGCCAGCTTGCTCCTCTGTCTTGGATTGTTTCTTAGGTGGCTGAGGTTCTCCCCTGTATGGGGAAAACTGTCTTGACTCCTGATGTGACCTTATAGATTCAAGTTGTCACATAGTGGGGTCCCTGGAACCCATATAAGGCCAGTATGAAGGGATGTAGCGGAGAAGAGGTGATTCCTGTGGAGAAGGGTACCGCTGGTCATGAATTGGGCAGTCCCCCCTATGAGAGAGGGAAGGTGCTCATGAGATCATGGAGCCTCTTTGAGGGCTGACCCCTATTTGGGGGAGTTGGGGAAGCTCTCCCACTGACTCTGAACTCAGAGGAAAAGGAAGCTTCTGTATCAATTGGCAGTGCCATTGGTATGGGACATCTTACTGTGCCTCAACTGTACCAGTGAGTTTAAGCACATCCCTAGTTAGGACTGGATCTGACAGCGGCTTTGTCTACACTACTGAGGTAAGTCAACCTAAGTTACGCTACTCCAGCTACACGAATAATGTAGCTGGAATCAACGTAACATAGGTCGACTTACTAGGGGTGTCTTCACTGTGCTGCATCGATGGGAGACGCCCTCCAGTTGACTTACCTTACTCTTCTTGGTGAGCTGGAGTACCGAGTCGACCGGAAAGCACTCTGCTGTTGATTTAGCGTCAATCTCCCGGTAGTGAAGACAAGCCCAGTATAGATGATTCTGGGCTCGTATAGATAGATACACTGCTCTGGAGGACATTACTAACTGGATACTGGAGAGTGGAATGGGCTTCTGTCTCTTGGTGGCACCATTGTTCTTGTCTTCAGATATGCCACAGTCTTCAGTACCAATTCCTTCCCTCTCAGCACTGTTACTCTTTGCCAGTACTGAGGATGGTCCCGTCCCTTCAACTAGAGACAGTTTGGGAGGCAGGTTTGCCCCTGGGTGCCAGGACACAAGTCCCATGTGAACTCCTGACACTCCCATATTAGCACAGAGACTCACCAGACTCTGAGGTGTCAGGAAGGACGTCCTCTCTTTTTGCATAAGAACTTGGGAAGAGGATCTCTCATATTTCCTGTGGGAGTGCTTGCTCTTACCACCCTCACACCTGTGTCTTTAACCATGCTCTGATTATCCACCGAGCCAGAGGCTACCATGCTCAGAGGTACTTCTTGGGGTCTCTGGCCAATGCACAGAGAGGTTTGACAGGTCAGGAATGGACTGTAGCCTCACTGCATAGTCCATGAGGAATATTCTAAGCTGAATTCATGGGCCTGACAGGTTCATCTAGGAAAGGTCTGGCAGATATTGCACTTGGAGGGTATACGAGCTTCACCACGGCAACAGAGGCACATATTCTGGTACTCGCTGACCAAGAAAGCCTGGGAACAGGCCAGCAGATCTTGAATCTAAGGATCCTGGGCATACTGGGGACCTTGTACAGGTTGGTGTCCAGATATGGGGGACTCCCATAGCCTTAAGAACTACTACTACTAATCTTTTCATCAATAGCCAAATGCCAGTTTTATTTCTCAGAAGTTTAATTTGGTAAATTTGTCTATATAGTATTTAAAAAAATAATTTTAAAAATGTTAAAAAAGTTATCATGTATCCAAGATGACTAAACCAATAAGTTAATTGCAAATCAAGAGTCAAATTCAGTTAGTGAGCTATAGAGGCTTTGCACTGCTCCGTTTCTTGTTCATGTATGAAATTTAATTACAAATCAAAATTCACACACAAATTAACTTAGGGAGAGATTGGCTAACTGTTCTAAAAGTGTGAAACTGTCTGTACTAGGTGCTAAGTGATATCTCAAATTATGCTACCTAACAAGTATTAATAAGGTTAAAATAACACGCCCCCTTTCTCTTCCCTGCCTCCCCGAGTCTAGACACAGCATTAGATCCTGTAGCGCTTAAACATTTATCTGCCTCAGAAAGCACTACAGTCCACAGTTTTGAATACCGTTAGTTGTTCTGCCAGACATTACTGTCTCTTGTCTCAAAAGCTCTCAAGGAATGTAAGCCATGCAGGCTAAGTATCCCAGGGGGTATTTACAGACTCTGCAAGAATCTCAGTCAGAGACTACAGCCGCATCTACACGACAGGCACTATAGCAGCACAGGTACAGCATTGCAGCTATGCCACTGTAGTGAAGACATTTCCCACGTCAACAGAAGGGGTTTTTCAACTGCTGTAAGTAATCCACCCCTCTGAGTGGGAGCAGCTAGATAGACTGAAGAATTTTCCCATCAATTTAGCTGCATCTATGCCTGGCATTAGGTCAGCATAGCTTTAGAACTGAGGACTGAATTTTTCACTGACAGCACTAGCTACACTGACCTCACTTTTAAGTATTGACCAGGCCCACGAGAAATTTTTATGAAGTTTTCCAAGAACTCTGTAGACTCTATAAAGCCAAGAGGGTTCGGAGGTTTGAAAAAAAAAAAAATTGTAATTCCAAACGTAACCCAAACTTTTCCAAGTTACATCAGAGAGATTCTTTTATCAGGGACCTCATAATAAATGAGCTAAGGCCTTGTCTACACAAAAACATTATGTCGACATAACTGTCACTCAAGTGTGAAAAATCCACATCCCTGAGTGGCATAGTTAACATAAGTCCCTGTGTAGAGAGTGCTAGGTCAACAGAAGAATTCTTCCATCAACCTAGCTACTTGGGGAGAAGGATTACTTATGCCAACGGGAGAACCCCTCCAGACGGTATATATCAGCTTCAAAGTTCACAAAGATCTTGTCCAAATCCCCTCGGCACCTTTCCCAGCTTCCACATTTTTTTCCTGGATTACAGTTGCTAGAAATTTCAGGCAGCTTAGTTTTGGCAATGTTGAGAAGAAGCTTTGCAACAAAAGGTTTATAGCAAAGCTAGCCACAATCTCAGTTATGAAATGACTTCCTTACATAGTGTCACTGTTCTGGCCAAATACTTACCAGTGCAGGCCACTGTGCAAGTGAGACCTGAGTTCCCTGAAGAAGAACTGGATCACTTCGAGGAGCCCATACCAGTGACCCTTCCAGCAGCAACACTATGACCTCTTCAGCATGAACTTTCACCCAGGCATGTTGATTCCAGTTGCAGCCATCAAACTCCACAAAGATCTACAAAAACATATTTAACATGTTTCAGACACCGTAGGTGGGTGGAAATCCCACAAACCCACATTGGTAAAGACTTCAGCTTTAGTCAGGAAAATTAGTATAACTTGAGAACACATGCTTCATATCAATATTAGATTGTCGTGTCTGCATAGCTACCACACATTACCGAACAGATAAATCTGAGAACTACAGAAAATTGGAAAGAGTTCATTTCCTTGTTCTCCCCCACACCAAAACCCACCAACTTCAGGTATTGTATCTTTCCATGAGAGATGGAAGACTTGTTCCAGTTGCCCCTTTACTCCAAATATCCAGGTGGAAGTAACACACTCCAAACAGGCCTCTCAAAGATCATAGAACTGGAAGAGACCTTGAAAGGACATTAGTTCAGTCCCCTGAACTCAAGGCAGGACTAAGTATCATCTAGAGCATCCCTGACAGGTGTTTGTCTAACCTGTTCTTAAAAGTCCCCCATGACAGAGATTCCACAATCTCCCTAGACAATTTATTCCAGTGCTTAACTTCCTTAAGTTAGGAAATTTTTCCTAATGTCTAACCTAAACGGCCCTTCCTGCAATTTAAGCCCATTGCTTCTTGTCCTACCCTCAGAGGTTAAGAAAAACAATTTTTCTCTCTCCTCCCTGTTACAACCTTTATGTACCTGAAAACTGTTTAGTCTCGGGAAGAGAAGACTGAGAGGGGATATAACAAACCCAGTGTTTTCAATCTTCCCTCATAGGTCATGTTTTCTAGACCTTTAATCAAAGATAAGAATTTTAAACTGCTTTCAATCCTACCCTCCCACCCTAAATTTCCAACAGATTGGCCCGACAGTTATAATAAATTGTTACAACTGCTATTCAGTCAGGTATGCATCATATCCATAGAGCACACTCTAAACAGGAAGTTCTCCTCTTACATTGGGTGGGCACTGCTATTCCATTCTCTAAAATATAGGCACACACTTCTGTCAGTGTTTGGGATTATCCAGATTTATTTACTCACTAGAAACTTTGTAATATATTAAATCTCCTCTACAATACAATTGCAATGCACTTTAACATATTAACCCTCAACCTCTCAGGTAGCATCCCTGTTTTTCAGCCTGGTAAATGGAAGTACAGAGACACTGAAGTGACTAGTCTGAAGTTACACAATGAGTGGTGAAGACAGGAACAGAATCCAGGAGTCTCAGTCCCTAATCTAACCACTAAAAGGATACTGTCTTTTGTAATGAAGCGGCCTCTGGCGGGACACAACTGAGAGTATCAATTTCAGGACAAATTGCTTAGAGCAGGGCAGTTAACGGCCCAAGGCTAGATTTCCTTTATTACTAAGGCACACCAAACCAGCCAAACAGAGAGGACTTGGTTTTACCCAACTGGCTAACCAGAAGTCATACAAGCAATTCTCTCAGATACGCCAGTTCCCTTGTATCACCAGCAGCACCGCTCCTTATGGGGATGACTGGTTATGAAAACCAATACCCCAGTAAAAGAAAAAAGGATCTCCTGATCCCAAAGGACCAAGCCCAGACCCAGGTCAATATACAAATCAGATTCTATTAACAAAATCATGCTGTTGTCAATCCTTTAGAATCTAATATCTAAATGTTTACTCATAAAAAGAAAAACAGATGAGAGCTAAAATTGGTTAAATGGAATCAATTACATACAGTAATGGCAAAGTTCTTAGTTCAGGCTTGTAGCAGTGATGGAATAAACTGCAGGTTCAAATCAAGTCTCTGGAGTACATCCACAGCCTGGATGGGTCATTCAGTCCTTTGTTCAGAGCTTCTGTTTCTAGCAAAGTTCCTCCAAAGGTAAGAAGCAAGATTAAAGGCAAAATGGAGGGATTTCCATATCCTCTCCAACGTGGAAGGACACCCCTTTGTTCTTACTGTGGAAAATCACAGCAGCAAGATGGAGTTTGGAGTCACATGGACAAGTCACATATCCATGTATGACTCAATTCTTTACAGGCGGATGTCATTGTTTACATGTTAGTTTGAATGTTCCCAGGAAAGCTCAGATGTGGATTGGCGTCTCCCAAAGTCCATTGTTAGTTAAGTATTTCTTGATTGCGCACTTATTCAGAATAGTCCTTTCTCTGACAAGCTGACCAAATACTTCACTGAGGCTACTTAGAAAAACATTGATACACAAGTACACAGCCAATATTCATAACTTCAAATACAAAAATGACACATACAGACAGCATAATCATAACCAGCAAACTACAACCTTTCCATAGACAGCCCACTTGACTGCCTCTGTACAAGACCTGGTACAACCAAAGGACCCTGGTAGCAACAATGATCTATACAGTCACAGTTCATGTCAATAACGTCACACCCTCTCAAAATCAAACACTAATGCTGCTGCATTCCAAGCCTTTGGGTATGTCTACACTACAGGGACTATATGAGCATAGCTAAGGCACCATAGCTATGCCACCATACCCCTAGTGCAGAGACAGCCTATGTCAATGGAGGGGATTTTTCCATCTGTGCAGTACCACCACCACCCTTCCAAGCTAGGTTGATGGAAGAATGCTTCTATGAGTGTAAAACATCAATGGTATGTTGTATATTACAATCAAGACTTTTACTAATTAACAAAATATAACTGAGGGTCAATAGCAAAGGACAGAAGTTGGAGATCACTCACGCTTCCCCACCTCACACCAAAAAAGCTCCTGAGTTCCACAGGAGAAATATTTGTAAGTGCTCTTCTGAAGAATTCCTAGAACCCCTTAGAATCTAAGAATTCGACATCACTACAGTTAACTATGCATATATAGGCAGCCCTTTTATTTAGGGCACAGATATTAGAGTGATGTGGCGTGCAAGCTACCTTCCTCAATTCAAACTATTAACGCCAGTTTTCACTGGAATACTGAATGGCACTTTTACTCTACAAGAATTTTCACCCTGCCAAATTTCTACTTTAGAAGGGCTGTTAAAGGTTGCCAAAATAATTTCTTCCCATTATACATTCTCTCCCCCATCCCCACCTCCACCCACCATCATTTTCAGATAACTTTTTGTAAATATTTTTTAGAAAATCATTTCTCTGGTGGAGATCAAGGCTGGAAAGTTTTAGCTCAGAAGGTGAGAAGTTTCAAGAAGCTATGACCAACTGAAAGAGTGGTTTCAGAGTAGCAGCCGTGTTAGTCTGTATTCGCAAAAAGAAAAGGAGTACTTGTGGCACCTTAGAGACTAAAATTTATTAGAGCATAAGCTTTCGTGAGCTACAGCTCACTTCATCGGATGCATTCAGTGGAAAATTTTCCTATACTGGTTTTATACCATACCATCTAGACAAGTGCTTGGAGACAACAGAGCAATGGGTTACCCCAGGGCCCTGTGCTTTCACCAACTCTGTTCAATCTTTACATCAGTGACCTGCCAACAACGGAGCCACGAAAGTTCATTTACGCAAACAATCTGTTGCGGTACCCAGGCCCGGATGTTCCACGAGCTTGATACCACCTTAAAAATGGGGACATGACAAAGTTAGCTGACTACTGTAAGACTTGGCACCTCCAGCCAAGCATCATAAAAACAGACTCCAGTTTGTTCCATCTTCATCATGCCAGCGCAACCCGAGAACTGAATGTTTATCTGAATGGTCAGATGGTGAAGCATGAAGTAGAACCGGTCTATCTAGGTGTGACCTTGGACTGCACACTGAGTTACCATGCCCACCTGAAGAAGGCAGCAGCTAACGTTAAGATGCACAACGATCTTCTTAGCAAACTGGCAGGTTCGTCATGGGGTGCTCATGCTCCAACTCTGCGGACGTCAGCTTTTTCCACCTCGTATTTGGTGGCGGAATATTGCACATCAGTATGGAGCTGATCATCACACACCAAAGCGGTGGATACGCAGTTACATGCCACCATGCATATCTCCTCTAGCACCTGCGTCCCACAGCACTCCCATGGCTCCCAGTTCTGTTATGAGGAGGAGCAATATTGCTCAGATGAGAGGTTACTGGAGAAAGTACTCGCCAACGTAAGCCTGCCACTGCACAATGACCTTTTTAAACCACCAGCTGCACGTTTGCTGTTACGTCGCCCATTATGGTCTCATCCACCACACCAGGATGAGAGGGCGGAAACACTCTGGCGAGATGAATGGATCTCTGTTATAATCCCCAAACAGGCCCTTGTCGCCAACTCCACAATTTGCCTGCCTGATTTTGATCTGCCCTGGTGCCAATGATTCCTGTTGAACAGGTTCTGGACCGGGCAAGGTCTCTGTACAGCCAACCAGTATTGCTGGGGCCTTTGAGATGGCCTTTTGTGCAGCTGTGGTGCAACACAGACGATGACACACATTGTCGAATGCCTGCTGACTAGGTTCAGCGGTGGCCTAGCATCACGCCACTGAAGAGGCCATCGCTTGGCTAGAAGACTATGCACATGCTAAATAAATAAATCATATAGTAGTAAAATCACTGGTGGCCTGTCGGTGCTCTTCAAAAGGTCTAATGTAAACGCAACGCAAGGTAAAATAAGCAGAAAAAAAAACTTTACATTTCAAGTCTTTATATAAAATGTAAAAAGGGAAAAACGCTCAATTTTAGAAATGTCATTTGTATCATCTTAATTATGTAACTGTCTGAAATGTTATCTGTTGAAATGAAGGATGACCCAATGGTTAGAGGCTAGCCAGAGACACCAGTTCAATTTCATGCCTTCACAGGCTTCCTGCACAACCCTGATCAAGTCAATTAGAAGTATGTCTACACTAGTGCCTATACATGTGTCAATGCATGGTTTTGTGCAATAAACCCTGTTATCCAAACTGAAACCCTAGAAGCATATTTCTGAAGACAAGGAAAGGATGAGTAGCCCCAAGTACCTGAGGCATGTGGGTAAGTGGACACTTAAGGGTATGCACGCCCCTGTAACCGTGCATTTGCAGTGTGGAATAGGTTATGAGGCCTGTACCAGGACTCAATTTTCAGCAGTCCTGCACTTCCAATTCCACAAATCTTTTCTTCCTGACCCTTGCTCAATCTATAAAAAGGTACCAGTCCCCTGTATGCTCCCAGAGTAGTGTGCTGTTCTGTAGGATAAGTTAGTTAAAAGAAAAAGAGGTGCAAGTCACATGAAGAGCAAGTTGTGTTAGTAGTGTTGGGAAGGCCTTGAAAGAATATGGCTTAATTGGAAAAACTGAACCTGAAAGGTAAATAAGACAGGAGGAAGTGTCCTCAAAAAGAGCCTTTAAATTATAGAAGATGGTTACAAACTGGTTCAAAGTTGTTCTGTAATGAACCTTTAACATACCGATGTTATCTTACGAAAGAGGCCCAGTCATAAATGTTGTCTACTTTAGGCCTAAGAAAAAGGGTCAACTCCAAGCCACCCAAAACTGGTTCTTAGTTAAAGTCAGCAACTGGCAATTACATGACTTGTTTGTTAAGTATAAAAAGGTGAGCTTTTAAAGAGTTCATTACTAGTGTGTCTGTCTGTCCATGTTAGAGACAGTCAACATGGATTTCAGCATCCTGAGCCTACTCCTGTTGCAAGTACCTGATCTTTGCTTATAACTGTATGTTGTACGAGTGTGATGTTTGCTTAGACCAGTGGTTCCCAAACTTGTTCCGCCACTTGTGAGGGGAAAGCCCCTGGCGGGCCAGGCCGGTTTGTTTACCTGCCGCATCCGCAGGTTCGGCCGATCGCGGCTCCCAGTGGCTGCGGTTCGCTGCTCCAAGCCAATGGGAGCTGCTGGAAGCAGCGCGGGCCAAGGGGCGTATTGGCCGCCACTTCCAGCAGCTCCCATTGGCCTGGAGCAGCGAACCGCGACCACTGGGAGCCGCGATCGGCCGAACCTGTGGATGCGGCAGGTAAACAAACCGGCCCGGCCCGCCAGGGGCTTTCCCCGCACAAGCGGCGGAACAAGTTTGGGAACCACTGGCTTAGACATTTAATGCACATTTAAAGCACCTGTATAAATAGCATTTGGCCTTCGAAATTAATAAAGGAATTTATGGTTAAACTAATGTCTGGGGATTTCCTGCATAAAGGATATCAACAAATTTCCAACATGTATTGACCACCTCAGAAGAACAAACTTCCTATTACACTATTTTCACACTATTTTCACAGCAATACCAATGTACCATGAAGGAAGTGCCAAAAGCAGTCACTTGTCCGCCCTGATATTAAGTTCTCAGGTATTGTTGGTGGGCCTACCCTCTACTCCACAATTTTGGACGGAGCAGTTGAAAATAATCACCTTTACAGTGAGATTTCAGAGAGGCTGGCACAGGCAGACATCCATCGGACAACAAAGCAGTGCAGGGAAAGAATGAAACATCTGAAGTTCCTATACTGGAGGGCCAGATAATCCAGTCAAATCAGTCAGACTGGGGACATTACTGTTTATGAGGAACTGGACTGGGTGCTGTCCAGCGCCCCCTGGATTGACCCTGAAGTGCCTCACAATGTCCTCGTAAACCCAACTGGCCTCAATGTCCAGCAGAGGACAGGAGGGAGAGAGTGAGGAGGCAGAAGGGATCATGGAGCTGCTCTCTCCAACCCTGCCCTCTCCCAAGATAAGAGGGGCAATGAGATGATTCTCCACCCATAACTGGAGAACCCTGTTACTGAAGTCAGAAAGACTATAGGGTGGAATGGCACTGCAGCAGCAACCAGAACCCCAGGCTGGTAAGTCAAAGTACTCCAGTCCTCCCCACCAATACATCCTCTTGTTGTGCTGCTAAATTCCCAGTTGTAACACTGAGGGTATTTGAACTAATGCGTAACGACTTTTGCCGTCCTCATCTATATGGCATGCATTGCTCTGTATCTGTGTTTCATGGAGTTCCTTAATGAAACTGTGGCATTGTCTGCCCCATCCCTCTTCCCAAACTCCTCCAAGTCCCCCCATGGAACCCAGCCCACACTGTGCTCCATGCTGAAATCTTGCTCAAGCGAAATAGTTATAAATCAATCATTGTATTACATTTCAGATGAACCACAACTACGCAGTATGTGCATATTACAAAAGCAAATTTTTGAAAATACTTTGCAAATTAGAAATCATTGTGCCCCAGAGTGTCTCAATCTGCTACTCGGGAAATGATGGTTCCCACACCTTGCAACCCAAGTAGAGTCCTGCTTGACGAAAAAGAAAAGTTAGCGAAGGATCTGCTACTTCAGTACAGATTATCTATTTTTCAGTTAAAAAAAATCTACGTTGATTATCCTATGATCTGCTCTTCGCCATACACAACAGGATCAAGAGGGAGTTTTCACTTGCCAAAGGGAACAACATTCCAGAAAAAGGAAAGTTACTTGCCCCTCAGAACTGGAATTCTTCAAGCTGTGTGGTCCCTATGTGTATTCTACGGTGGGTGACAGACCGGCAGTACTCCGAGGAGAAGGTAGTATGGCCACTTGCAGAACTATCATCCCAAATAATGCATCGGCAGGAGGAAGCAGCTTGGACCAAGGCATAATGTCTTCTGACTGCATGGATGGAATGCCATACTGCTGCCTCACAAATCATAAGCAGAGGTACTTCTTGGAGCGACACTACTGAGGCTGGCTGTGATCTCAGAGTGAGCTCGTACCCCATGCAGAGAGGAAGGATTGCCAGTTGATAAAGTAGGATGCACCCAGAGATCCACTAGGAATGCTCTGGGAAGACATAGCTGGCTCTTAGACTCATTCTGCTATGGCCAGAAATAGCCTAGGTGATGGATTTGTTTTGTTCTCTAGGTAAGAGGCCAAAGCTTGCCTCACATCGAGGGAATTAAGTCTCTTTTCTACACTGGAGATTTCTGAAAGGATACAGGTAAGGGGATAGCTGGTTTATGTGAACTTCTGAAATTACTTTAAGGAGTGAATTTCGGGTGTAATCATACCAAGACCTGGTCTTTATTAAATCTAGTATAAGGAGTATCTTGCCATTAGGTCCTCGCATTCTAGCTCACACACCCATTTGGTAAGGTGATGGCAACAAGGAAGGCCACCTTCATAGATAAGTGAAGCATCGAACAGGTAGCCAGGGGTTCAAAGGGTGGCTTGGTGAATGTTTAAAGCATTAAATTAAGGTTCCATTGAGGGGCTGGTTTTACTAGTGCTGGGAAAGTACTGGATTAAACCCTTTAAGACCTGGAGATGACTGGATAAGCAAAAACAGAGTTGCCATCCAATAGAGGGTACATGCACTGATTGCCACCAGGTGAACCCATACCGAGTTAAGGGAAAGATCCAATTTCTTGGGGGTAGTGAGATAATCTAAGATATCATGGACACCCATTGACTCAAGAAACAGAGAGCCACTTGCCCCAGAGAAACACTTCCACTTTGCAAGATAGGATTTCATAAAAAAAAAAAGTTTTCTACTATTAGTAAGGACAACTTGAACAGTCTGGAAACAGGAACATTCTAGATCCATTGCCCATCCAAATAGCAATCCATGAGGTGAAGAGTGTCCAGGTGGAATGTCTGATCTTGCCATTCTCTTGAATCAAAACAGCCCAGAAGGAAGGAATGCTGATTGGCAGTCAGGCTGACATATTCAGAAGAACTGGAAACCAGAACTGCCTGGTCCATCTGGGCATGATGAAAATGACTTATGCTCTGTAACATGGAATCTTTTGCAACCCTCAAAGTGGTGGGATAAAAAGAAAAGCATAGTTTAGTCTAAGGAAGTAGGAAGGCATCGTTGCTAACTGCGTCTGAGCTCCTCCTGGAATACATGCTGCACATCCTGTTTATCTGAGAGATGAACAGGTCCCAGGTAGAGATTCTCTCATGAGCAAAGACATAGTTCAATGCTGAACTGTGCAATTCCCATTCATGGTCAGTGGCAAAACGACTGCTGAGGGTGTCTGCTAAAGAGTTTTGGGTTCCTGGGAGGTACACAACTGACAGGATGACGTGGTTCTTCATAGACCAGTTCCATACAGACTGACCACTTCTACACACAAGGGAACAGATCTCACACCTCCCTCTTTATTCATGTAGAATGTGTATCACATTGTCTGCTTTATGAGAACATGGTGAGACTGGATTAATGGTAAGAATGCCCTGCATGTTTCTCAGACTGCTTTGAGTTCCCAGAAGTTTGTGAGACCCCTGGTGTCCTGGGGCTTCCAAGTGCCATGGGGGCCCCTACCAATTTCACAGCCATGAAAAACGTGTCACGTGAAATAAGCCCTTTCCCATGAAATCTGATCTCCCTTGGCTCCTGGGTGCACCCCAGCCAGGGGGCTCCTAGCTACGAGTACCTGCCAGGCTAGGGAGGGACAGGACTTGTCCTTCCCTTGCATGACAGCTCTGGGCAGGGGAAATCAGACCCATTTTCGGGTACCTATTGTGTTGGGAACCCCACGGTTACAACACCGTGAAATTTCAGATGTAAACACCCGAAAAAGTGAAATTGACCAATTTTAAAATCCTCTGGCTGTGAAATTTATCAAAATGGATCATGAATTTCGTATGGTCCTATCTAACTGTCCATGTGAGCCACCTTCTTCTTACCATGAGGGATCTGTGGTTATTGTTCTGTTGGTGTGGAGGAAAGGAAAGAAACAAGCAGGCACACTTGTGCTGGATCCTTCCACAAGGTTAGAGTGGGTCCTTATCTTGACAGGGATGTCACTATAGTGTTCATGCTGTTTGAACAGTATGTATACTGTTCAAAGCCAAGCCTGCAGCCTGAAGAGGTAAAGTCTGGCAAACACCATTATGTAAGCATGATACCACTTGACCCAAGAGTACAAGGGACATCCAGACTGATGTTGAGGGTTATACAAAATCTGATCTATCAGCCTGCCTAGGGCTTGGAATCTTGTCCATAGGCAGATAAATCTTTACTCTTAGGTCTGTCGCTCCTGTGAAGTCTATAATCTGGCTCAATTAGAGTGGACTTCTCTATATTCAGAGAGAGATTCAGGGATGCTAGGAGATGAAGCAGCAATGAGATTGATGCTATGACTTCTGGACATGTCTTGCCTATGAGAAGCCAGACATCCTGATACAGGAAGACAATGAAACCATCTCATCAGAGGTGTGCAGTTCCTACAGAAACGAACACTTCCACAAAAACTGGGTGCAAGGCCAAATGGAGTACCCTGTATTGGACAGTAGTTATGGCCCACTACAGATCTGAAGTATTTTCTCTAGCAAGGTTGAATATCAATGTGAAATGCATCCGATGAACTGAGCTGCAGCTCACGAAAGCTTATGCTCCAATAAATTTGTTAGCCTCTAAGGTGCCACAAGTCCTCCTTTTCTTTTTGCGAATACAGACTAACAGCTGCTACTCTGAAATGTGAAAGTAAGGTCTCAATATAAAAGAAGCTATGAACCATGCATCTTTCTAGGGATGGCAAAATAGATTCCAGTGTGACTATGCAGAATTTTATTTTGTGAATAAAGATAGTATAGTCACAAAATGAGGATGGGTCTCAACCCTCCTGTCTCTGAGGACTAGAAAAAATTTGGAGTAAAGCCTTCTTCCTTGTTTTTGAAGGGGTACTCACTATTGCTCCCTTTTGTAGGAGAAATTCTATCTCCTGAAGGTAGACCTCTTTGTAAGAGAGAGGTCCCTGAAGAGGGACAGGAAATGGAAATCGGATAATATATCCGGAATGGATAATATCCAACACCCATTTGTCTATTCTGGCACCTTAGAGACTAAAAATTTATTATATAAAGCTTTCGTGAGCTACAGCTCACTTAATCGGATGCATTTGGTGGAAAATACAGTGGGGAGATTGATATACACACACACAGAACATGAAACAATGGGTTTATCATACACACTGTAAGGAGAGTGATCACTTAAGATAAGCCATCACCAGCAGCGGGGGGGTGGGGTGAGGAGGAGGAAAACCTTTCATGGTGACAAGCAAGGTAGGCTATTTCCAGCAGTTAACAAGAATATCTGAGGAACAGTGGGGGGGTGGGGTGAGGGGGGAGAAATAACATGGGGAAATAGTTTTACTTTGTGTAATGACTCATCCATTCCCAGTCTCTATTCAAGCCTAAGTTAATTGTATCCAGTTTGCAAATTAATTCCAATTCAGCAGTCTCTCGTTGGACTCTGTTTTTGAAGCTTTTTTGTTGAAGGATAGCCACTCTTAGGTCTGTGATCGAGTGACCAGAGAGATTGAAGTGTTCTCCAACTGGTTTTTGAATGTTATAATTCTTGACGTCTGATTTGTGTCCATTCATTTTTTTACGTAGAGACTGTCCAGTTTGACCAATGTACATGGCAGAAGGGCATTGCTGGCACATGATGGCATGTATCACATTGGTAAATGTGCAGGTGAACGAGCCTCCGATAGTGTGGCTGATGTGATTAGGCCCTATGATGGTGTCCCCCGAATAGATGTGGACAGAGTTGGCAACGGACTTTGTTGCAAGAATAGGTTCCTGGGTTGGTGATTCTGTTGTGTGGTGTGTGGTTGCTGGTGAGTATTTGCTTCAGATTGGGGGGCTGTCTGTAAGCAAGGACTGGCCTGTCTCCCTAGATCTGTGAGAGTGATGGGTCGTCCTTCAGGATAGGTTGTAGATCCTTGAGGATGCGTTGGAGAGGTTTTAGTTGGGGGCTGAAGGTGATGGCTAGTGGCGTTCTGTTATTTTCTTTGTTGGGCCTGTCCTGGAGTAGGTGACTTCTGGGTACTCTTCTGGCTCTGTCAATCTGTTTCTTCACTTCAGCAGGTGGGTACTGTAGTTGTAGGAATGCATGATAGAGATCTTGTAGGTGTTTGTCTGTCTGAGGGGTTGGAGTAAATGCGGTTATATCGTAGAGCTTGGCTGTAGACAATGGATCGTGTGGTATGATCTGGATGAAAGCTAGAGGCATGTAGGTAGGAATAGCAGTCAGTAGGTTTCCGATATAGGGTGGTGTTTATGTGACCATCGCTTATTAGCACCGTAGTGTCCAGGAAGTGGATCTCTTGTGTGGACTGGTCCAGGCTGAGGTTGATGGTGGGATGGAAATTGTTGAAATCATGGTGGAATTCCTCAAGGGCTTCTTTTCCATGGGTCCAGATGATGAAGATGTCATCAATGTAGCGCAAATAGAGTAGGGGCATTAGGGGATGAGAGCTGAGGAAGCGTTGTTCTAAGTCAGCCATAAAAATGTTGACATACTGTGGGGCCATGCGGGTACCCATCGCAGTGCCATTGATTTGAAGGTATACATTGTCCCCAAATGTGAAATAGTTACGGGTGAGGACAAAGTCAAAGTTCAGCCACCAGGTTAGCCGTGACATTATCGGGGATACTGTTCCTGACGGCTTGTAGTCCATCTTTGTGTGGAATGTTGGTGTAGAGGGCTTCTACATCCATAGTGGCTAGGATGGTGTTTTTAGGAAGATCACCAATGGACTGTAGTTTTCTCAGGAAGTCAGTGGTGTCTCGAAGATAGCTGGGAGTGCTGGTAACATAGGGCCTGAGGAGGGAGTCTACATAGCCAGACAATCCTGCTGTCAGGGTGCCAATGCCTGAGATGCTGGGGCGTCCAGGATTTCCAGGTTTATGGATCTTGGGTAGCAGATAGAATACCCCAGGTCAGGGTTCTAGGGGTGTGTCTGTGCGGATTTGTTCTTGTGCTTTTTCAGGGAGTTTCTTGAGCAAATGCTGTAGTTTCTTCTGGTAACTCTCAGTGGGATCAGAGGGTAATGGCTTGTAGAAAGTGGTGTTGGAGAGCTGCCTAGTAGCCTCTTGTTCATACTTCGACCTATTCATGATGACGACAGCACCTCCTTTGTCAGCCTTTTTGATTATGATGTCAGAGTTGTTTCTGAGGCTGTGGATGACATTGTGTTCTGCATGGCTGAGGTTATGGGGCAAGCGATGCTGCTTTTCCACAATTTCAGCTCGTGCACGTTGGCAGATATTCTTGTTAACTGCTGGAAATAGCCTACCTTGCTTGTCACCATGAAAGGTTTTCCTCCTTCCCCACCCTGCTGCTGGTGATGGCTTATCTTAAGTGATCACTCTCCTTACAGTGTGTACGATAAACCCATTGTTTCATGTTCTCTGTGTGTGTATATCAATCTCCCCTCTGTTTTTTCCACCAAATGCATCCGATGAAGTGAGCTGTAGCTCACGAAAGCTTATGCTCTAATAAATTTGTTAGTCTCTAAGGTGCCACAAGTCCTCCTTTTCTTTTTGCGAATACAGACTAACACGGCTGCTACTCTGAAACCATTTGTCCATTATTACCCTCCATTTGTGGAAAATTGTGCTAGGAGTCCAAAAGGGATCTGGGAAGCTGGGTGATGATGGCAATAAACTGCTTCACAGCTTTCAAGTGCCAATCAAATGCATCTTTTAGTCAGGAGGTAAAGTTTGGTGACGGTAGTAGAAGCGGATGGGGCAGTGTAACTGGACTTTTGTAACCTCCGCCATTTGCAAGGTGGCTCATAAGAGTGTTGGTAGGTAGAAGGGCTGCTGTAAACTTGGCTTATAGTTTTGTTTATGGTATTTCCTCTTCGGGGCTGGTGTATATAGGTCCAGGGAATGGAGGGTTACCATGGAGTCCTTTAGCAAATGTAAAGACTCACCTGTCTTCTGATGGAAAAGAAGGCAACTTCTGAACAGCATTCGGTACCTCCCTGGGGAGTGCCAAAGAGAATAGGCAAGATTCCCAGTGTATCCCTATACCTGGCACCATGGATTTGAAGGCAGCTTCAATAGTCAACCGCAGCTTGTAGTGAGGTTCTTGCCACCAATCTGCCTTCACTGATGAAGGCTTGAAATTGGGCCCCATCCTCTTCTCTTTGCAAACAGGGGCTGTTAACGAGGATTTTCGAGAGGGAGTTCTCCAGGTGAAGGAGGAGCAAATACAGGACCCTTGGGGTAAGTCGTTGTCTGTAGTGTGTGTTTGTGTTTGGGGGTTACTTGCTGTGTGCTGAGCTTGTGTTTGTTGGACCGTGTGCTGTGTCCGGCAGTTGGAAGCTATGAGCTTCTAAACATAGACAGCTGGGTTTGTAATGACTGGAAGAATCGTATGGTGACTTGCCTGCCTGGTACAAAGGTTGCAGAGCTCTCGAGGCATCTAGATAGACTTATGTGTAGTGCTGGGGAGGAGCCAGTGGTCTTGGTACATGTAGGTACCAATGACATAGGGAAGGGTAGGAGAGATGTCCTGGAGGCCAAATTTAAGCTGCTAGGCAAGAGACCGAAATCCAGGACCCCTAAGGTGGCATTCTCAGAAATGCTACCAGTTCCACGCGCAGGGCCAGGTAGGCAGGCAGAGCTTCAGAGTCTCAATGCATGGATGAGATGATGGTGTAGAGAGGAGGGGTTTAGATTTATTAGGAACTGGGGAAACTTTTGGGATGGGGGAGCCTACACAGGAAGGATGGGCTCCACCAAAAACAAAATGGGTCCAGACTGCTGACACTTCACATTACAAAGGTTGCAGAGCAGTTTTTAAACTAAGAGATGGGGGAAAGCAGATTGCTGCAGAGCCACACGTGGATCGGACAGAGACTTCTCTTAGAGTTATGCATTTAGAGATTAATAACAAGAATTTTAGTTATAAGTTGGGGACGCATCAATTAGAAGTAATGGAAGAGGAGAAGGACCTTGGAGTATTGGTTGATCATAGGATGACTATGAGCTGCCAATGTGATATGGCTGTGAAAAAAGCTAATGCGGTTTTGGGATGCATCAGGAGAGGCATTTCCAGTAGGGATAAGGAGGTTTTAGTACTGTTATACAAGGCACTGGTGAGACCTCACCTAGAATACTGTGTGCAGTTCTGGTCTCCCATGTTTAAAAAGGATGAATTCTAACTGGAGCAGGTACAGAGAAGGGCTACTAGGATGATCTGAGGAATGGAAAACTTGTCTTATGAAAGGAGAGTTAAGGAGCTTGGCTTGTTTAGCCTAACTAAAAGAAGGTTGACGGGAGATATGATTGCTCTCTATAAATGTACCAGAGAGATAAATATAGGAGAGGGAGAGGAATTATTTAAGCTCAGCACCAATGTGGACACAAGAACAAATGGGTATAAACTGGCCACCAGGAAGTTTAGACTTGAAATCAGACGAAGGTTTTTAACCATCAGAGGAGTGAAGTTTTGGAATAGCCTTCCAAGGGAAGCAGTGGGGGCAAAAGATCTATCTGGTTTTAAGATTCTACTCGATAAGTTTATGGAGGAGATGGTATGATGGGATAATGGGATTTTGGTAAGTAATTGATCTTTAAATATTCAGGGTAAGTAGGCCAAATCCCCTGGGATGGGATATTAGATGGATGGGATCTGATTTACTATAGAAAACTCTTTCCTGGGTATCTGGCTGGTGAATCTTGCCCATGTGCTCAGGGTTTGGCTGATTGCCATGTTTGGGGTCGGGAGGGAGTTTTCCTCCAGAGCAGATTGGAGAGGCCCTGGAGGTTTTTTTGCCTTCCTCTGTAGCATGGGGCATGGTTGATTGGAGGGAGGCTTCTCTGCTCCTTGAAGTTTTGAACCATGATTTGAGGACTTCAATAACTCAGACATGGGTGAGGTTTCTCATAGGAGTGGGTGGGTGAGATTCTGTGGCCTGCGCTGTGCAGGAGGTCGGACTAGATGATCAGAGTGGTCCCTTCTGACCTTAGTATCTATGAACAACAATAGAACAGTAGGGATCTATTATCAACCACCTGACCAGGACAGTGAGAGTGACTATTAAATCGTAAGGGGGATTAGAGAGGCTATCAAAGTAAACAACTCAATAATAGTGGCGGATTTCAATTATCCCCATATTGGTACACGTCACCTCAGGATGAAATGCAGAGACAATATTTCTCGATGCTTTAAATGACTGCTTCTTGGAGCAGCTGGTACAGGAACCCACAAGGGGAGAGGCAACTCTCGATCTAGTCCTGAGTGGAGCACAGGATCTGATCCAAGAGGTAACTATAACAGGGCTGCTTGGAAACAGTGACCATAACAACATTTAACATTCCTGTGGTGGAAAGAACACCTTAACAACCCAACACTGTGGCATTTAAATTTCAGAAAGGGGAACTAACCTCACTTTTGCAAAAACAGAAATTAAAAGGTACAATGACTAGAGTGACAGGTTTCAGAGTAGCAGCCGTGTTAGTCTGTATTCGCAAAAAGAAAAGGAGTACCCGTGGCACCTTAGAGACTAAAATTTTTTTTCCCACCAAATGCATCCGATGAAGTGAGCTGTAGCTCACGAAAGCTTATGCTCTAATAAATTTGTTAGTCTAAGGTGCCACGGGTACTCCTTTTCTTTTTGCGAATGACTAGAGTGAAATCCCTGCAAGCTGCATGGACACTTTTCAAAAAGACACCATAATAGAGGCTCAACTTAAAATGTTGGAGGGAGGGATAGCTCAGTGGTTTGAGCATTGGCCTGCTAAACCCAGGGTTGTGAGTTCAATCCTTGAGGGGGCCATTTAGGGATCTGGGGCAAAAAATTGGGGATTGGTCCTGCTTTGAGCAGGGGGTTGGACTAGATGACCTCCTGAGGTCCCTTCAAACCCTGATATTCTATGATTCTAAATGTATACCCCAAATTAAAAAAAACACAGTAAAAATGCCACCATGGCTTAACAACAATGTAAAAGAAGCAGTGACAGATAAAAAGGCATCTTTTAAAACGTGGAAGTCAAATCCTAGTGAGGTAAATAGAAAGGAGCATAAACACTGCCAAATTAAATGTAAATATGTAATAAGAAAAGCCAAAAAGGAGTTTGAAGAACAGCTAGCCAAAAACTCAAAAGGTAATAAAATGTTTTGTTTTGTTTTTTTTAAGTACATCAGAAGCAGGAAGCCTGCTAAACAACCAGTGGGACCCCTGGATCATCGAGATACAAAAGGAGCACTTAGACGATGAAGTCATCACGGAGAAACTAAATGAATTATTTGCTTCAGCCTTCATGGCTGAGGATGTTAAAGAGATTCCCAAACCTGAGCAGTCTTTTGTAGGTGACAAATCTGAGGAATTGTCATAGATTGAAATGACACTAGAGGTGGTTTTGGAATTAATTGAGAAACTTAACAGTAACAAGTCACTGGGACCAGATGGCATTCACCCAAGAGTTCTAAAAACTCAAATGTGATATTGCGGAACTATTAACTATGGATGGTAACCTGTCCTTTAAATCAGGTACTGTACTCAATGACTGGAAGATGGTTAATGTAACGCCAATATTTGAGAAGGACTCTAGAAGTGATCCTGACAATTACAGACCGTTAAGTCTAACATCAGTACCGGGCAAATTAGTTGAAACAGTAAAGAATAAAATTGTCACCCACACAGAAGAACAAATTGTTGAGCAAAAGTCGACATGGTTTCTGTAAAGGGAGATCTGGCTTACCAATCTATTAGAGTTCTTTGAAGGGGTCAACAGACATGTGGACAAGGGGGAAATCCAGTGGACATAGTGTACTTAGATTTCCAGAAAGCCTTTGACAAGGTCCCTCACCAAAGGCTCTTACGTAAATTAAGTTGTCATGGGATAAGAGGGAAGATCCTTTCATGGATTGAGAACTGGTTAAAAGACAGGGAACAAAGGATAGGAATAAATGGTAAATTTTCAGAATGGAGAGGGGTAACTAGTGGTGTTCCCCAAGGGCCAGTCCTAGGACCAATCCTATTGAACTTATTCATAAATGATCTGGAGAAAGGGGTAAACAGTGAGGTGGCAAAATTTGCAGACGATACTAAACTGCTCAAGATAGTTAAGACCAAAGCAGACTGTGAAGAACTTCAAAAAGATCTCACAAAACTAAGTGATTGGGCAACAAAATGGCAAATGAAATTTCATGTGGATAAATATAATGTAATGCACATGGGAAAAAATAACCCCAATTATACATACAATATGATGGGGGCTAATTTAGCTACAACTAATCAAGAGAAAGATCTTGGAGTCATCGTGGATAATTCTCTGAAGACGTCCCTGCAGTGTGCAGCAGCAGTCAAAAAAGCAAATGGGATGTTAGGAATCATTAAAAAAGGGATAGAGAATAAGACGGAAAATATCTTATTACCCTTATATAAATCTATGTATGCCCACATCTTGAGTACTGCGTACAGATGTGGTCCCCTCCTCTCAAAAGATATATACTGGCATGAGAAAAGGTTCAGAAAAGGGCAACTAAAATCATTAGGGGTTTGGAATGGGTCCCATATGAGGAGAGATTGAAAAGGCTAGGACTTTTCAGCTTGGAAAAGAGGAGACTAAGGGGGGATAGGATAGAGGTATATAAAATCATGAGTGGTGTGGAAAAAGTGAATAAGGAAAAGTTATTTAATTGTTCCCATAATATAAGAACTAGGGGCCACCAAATGAAATTAATGGGTAGCAGGTTTAAAACAAATAAAAGAAAGTTCTTCTTCACTCAGCACACAGTCAACCTGTGAAACTCCTTGCCTGAGCAAGTTGTGAAGGCTAGGACTATAACATCGTTTAAAAGAGAACTGTATAAATTCATGGAGGTTAAGTCCATTAATGGCTATTAGCCAGGATGGGTAAGGAATGGTGTCCCTAGCCTCTGTTTGTCAGAGAGTGGAGATGGATGGCAGGAGAGAAAGAGATATCACTAGATAATTAGCTATTTGGTTCACTCTCTCTGAAGCTCCTGGCATTGGCCACTGTTGGTAGACAGGATACTGGGCTGGATGGACCTTTGGTCTGACCCAGTATGGCCATTCTTAAGTCCACAAACTTAGAATAGTTTTTTAAAAAAATCGTTTTGCCAGGAGGGCCTGGGAATTGGAGATTCTCAGTTGAAGACTGGAAATAAATACCTTTCACCCTCATGAGATCTAAATGCTTTGTCTCCTAGACAACAGGGATGGCCCTTGGATGTTGCTATTTGGACATTTTTGTGGCTGCTTGGATGACTAGGAAGTTCAGGGTAAGGTGGGACAACAACTCTGCTCCTTTAACCAGGACAAAGTACCACTTTTCCACCGTCTTATGACTAGAGGCACAAGTGGCTGGTGTGTACTATGCAGTTCTTGCCAGTTCCAATATGACCTCATGATCGGGATTGCTATTCCGCGCTGCTAGACCCTGTAGTCTGTAGGATGTCCAAAAGCTTGCGTTGCGAGTCCTGGACCTCTTCTAAGGCGACTTGGGAGCTTTTTTGCTACTCTTCCAAGAAGCTCTTGGAACTGTTTATGGTCATCTGGAGGAGACAGTGAGACTGGTGCAATCACCTCATTGGAAAAGAAAGAAGAAATATCTGTTGATATCAGTGGTTTCAGTTCATCTTCCTCTCCTCCATAGGCTTAGAAACTCCAGTTGATCCCTGGGAGGCGGTTTGATGGGATTCTATTTCCATGTGGGATCACAGACTGCCTGTGGTGCATACAGGTCCCAAGGCCCCCAGTAAGGCCATCGTGAGGGGTTAAAAGTAGGTTGTGGTGGTCCCTCAGGCATGACCAGGGGAGGTCACCACTTTGATGGACAAGGCTGGAAGTAAGAAGTTCTCAATCTTCTACCCAGACTAAATTCTCTCAGTGGAAGGGGAAGAGGATTCCACTGGAATATCTGACTGTCCGAAAGATAAAAAGGATGGGTCCAGTTCTATCAGCAGTGCAGTCAGTACTGGTATTGGGAAGCTGTAGCTAGTGAATGGAATGGGCGAGGAGCTTCTCTAAAGTGTCAATCTCCCTGGTTAGGGTCAGTCCCAACAACAGGGCAGACTGTGGGTCTGGAAGGATGAATCATAGAAGATTAGGGTTGAAAGAGACCTCAGGAGGTCATCTAGTCTAACTCCCTGCTCTGGTGTAATATAGGATGTTGGAGCCTTAGATGGCTTACTTTCATTGCCCCCCCCCCCCCACTACCAGAGTCAGTGTAAAGGTAGTTGGTGGGTCACTCTGGGCTGTGGGAGTAGAACCTCTGACCACGTGTGTATTGTCAGTACAGACAGACAGTCTTTTGGCTCTCAGTGCTTTGTTTTAGTCAGTACAGAGATTGGTGGTGATGACACAGGAGAAGTGCTGAAGGAGCCTTGCTCTTTTGGGCCTTTTGATCACAGTCAGAAGACTTAGGAGGACCCAAGTCCTTGTGTCCTGGGCACAAAGACTCACCAAATGTAGGCAGGATTGGGGAGGGATCCCTTCTCTTAGAAGATCTAGGAGGGGACTTATTCTGATGTTTATGAGTGCCTAGCGATACCCATTCCTGATTCAGACAGAGTTAGGAGGCACCTTCCTCAATGTCTCAGGCCAATTTACCGGGGGAGAGTGGGGAGTCTCCCCAGCCTGGAACCGAGGCCTCATAGCACACTCCATCAGGTGCCTTCAAAGCCAGAGTTCAACCTCATACATTCAGATGGGAAAGCAGCAGAACATATTTCACTTAGTGGAGATGAGCTTCTCTGAGGAAAAATGGTCATCACTGAACAAAGAGGAGCGGGGGCAGGAGGCACAATTCTTAAAGCCCAGGAGCTGAGGCATAAATCCAAGTCCCGCTCCAAGAGGCCGGAGGATTCTCCAAGGTGAGGATTCTAACTAAGCGTATAAAGCAGGGAGTCACGAGGTTATTACATGGGGGGGGTCGTAAACAGTCAGCCTCCACCCCAAACCCCACTTTGCATCCAGCATTTATAATGGTGTTAAATATATAAAAAGAAGTGTTTTTAATTTATATGGGAGGGTTGCACTCAGAGGCTTGATATGTGAAAGGGGTCACCAGTACAAAAGTTTTAGAATTACTGGTACAAAGTGTGATGCAACAGGGAGGGGGGAGTGTTGACCTGGGAATGTGGCAGGGGAGTTTCACTCCCTGCAGATTGGATACCCGAGAGCCTGTAACCTGAGCCAGGAGGGGGAAGTAACACCTCTGCCCTGGGAATGTGGACAAAAGGCTGCAGGAGAGAGCCTGCTGGGGGGAGTTTAGTTTCAGTTTGGTGCTGGGTGATGGAAGGCAGGGAACCCCAGGGCTGGGGTCTAAGCTCCCTGCTCCCCCAGAAGGACTTGACTGAGGGGTTCTGGTTGTACCCCAAGCTCTGTTTTAGACTGTGTTCCTATTGTCCAATAAACCTTCCATTTTACTGGCTGGCTGAGAGTCACAGTGAATCCCAGGAAGAGGGGTGCAGGCCCCGGACTCCCCCACACTCTGACAAAGTTTTTAAATATTTACAGGAAAGAATGTTGAATAGGATCAGTTCTAGATACCAGAGGATTCTGACTCGGGTCATGCAGTGGTAAGAAAGTACTAGAGAGGCACCAGTGCACCGCCCTTTACACCCTTTATATGGAGCACAAGGGAAGCAACTACACAGGTATGGACCAACTGACACTATTTCCTAGTAATCATCTCGGGTGCATGCTTACTCATGGTAGAATACACATAAGAACTAGCACTCAAATAACCTTCACTAAAGGTACTGTAGTAAAAGCACGTTCTTCTCAGTGGAAAGTTTAAAAAAAGCTCAATATATTTAGCCCCTTCTGCATGTACTGTCCCCACGGAGACTCGTACAGAAAACACCAGCTGGAGAAGGGGGGGAAAAACAGCTGCCGCTAGGTAGCAACCTGGATGTCAGTTGCCTGGTAGCACTACAGGCCTGGGTTCTAGAGCCATGGGGCCTTACAGATACCGTGAAAACTAGTTTCAGAGTAGCAGACGTGTTAGTCTGTATTCGCAAAAAGAAAAGGAGTACTTGTGGCACCTTAGACACTAACAAATTTATTAGAGCATAAGCTTTCGTGAGCTACAGCTCCGTGAAGTGAGCTGTAGCTCACGAAAGCTTATGCTCAAATAAATTTGTTAGTCTCTAAGGTGCCACAAGTACTCCTTTTCTTTTTGAAAACTAGTGATCAAGATGCTGGCCAACCTTTAAAGGAACAAAATAGAAAGTATTAACATGGCCCCTAGAAGAAATTTCCCTACTTCACCAGAAGCCCTTCAGAAGTTATTAAAAACTTGTAAAACCGTTTAATGCTACAAGATTTGTAGTGATTAAAAATAGTAAAAAATTGCTCACCATTTGTCCTCTACTGCTTGCTTATGGGCTGCAAAAGTTGAATGAGAACCATGTGGAGACAAGTTACATTTCTAGAATCGTCAAAACTATCAAAATTGTGGCCTTCTACAGCAAACTCATGTTATTTAGGAGATTTTTCAGCTATTTCCCAAGGCTGAAAACATAATTCTCTGAATTGGCAGGACCTTTGGCTCCTGACAGCAAAACCATACTGGCATGAGGACAGGACCAGAAACCCAGAGAGAGAACAGCCAGGAACAGAAGAAAGGCTATAATGATTAGGGGTATGGAACGGCTTCCGTAGGAGGAGAGATTAATACTGGACCTTTTCAGCTTGGAAAAGAGATGACTAAGAGGGGATATGATAGAGGTCTATAAAATCATGACTGGTGTGGAGAAAGTAAATAAGTGTTATTTACTTCTCATAACACAAGAACTAGGGGGCACCAAATGAAATTAATTGGTAGCAGGTTTAAAAAAACAAAAGGAAGCATTTCTTCACACAATGCACAGTCAACCTGTGGAACTCTTTGCCAGGGGATGTTGTGAAGGCCAAAACTATAACAGTGTTCAAAAAAAAGTAACTAGATAAATTCATGGAGGATAGATCAATGGCTATTAGCCAGGATGAGCAGGGATAGTGTCCCTAGCCTCTGTTTGCCAGAAGCTGGGAATGGGCAACAAGGAATGGATCACAATGATTACCTGTTCATTCCCTTTAGGGTACCTGGCATTGGCCACTGTTAGAAGACAGGATACTGGTCTAGATGGACCTTTGGTCTGATCCAGTATAGCCGTTCTTATATTCTATAAGGGACCTGACTTGCTGGGATGGAGGAGGAAGGGCCAAGAGCATCGGGATTTTCTCAGGGAAAGTGCCCTCGGCTAGGAGCAGAGACTGTTTGACCATTTTCTGGAGGAGGAAAGATGTAATAGAGAACAAGAGCATTCCTTAAGGTATAGAATGGTAGCCAGCCAGTCAGGCAGCGGCACAGACAGCTGGAGCAGCACAGGAGCTAGCAAACAGAGCTCTAAACAGGGGAGTTTGAGTGGGAGTTTGGAATGTGGTGCTTGTTTGGGGTTTGCTTTTGCTGGGGGAGGGGGGTGGTCTTTTTGGTGTGGCTTGTGTTTCCCAGATTAACAGGATTTAGGTGGGAAGGAGATGACAGATACAGAGGCAGCTGTGGGAGTGACTCCTGTAGTGGAAGACACATTGAGGATGACTGGATGTGGAAGCTGTGGTATGTACATGATCCTGGAGGGGGGAACCGGTAAGAGTTTTTTCTGCATGAAATGTCGTCTGATAGAGCTGATGGAGGAAAAGATCCGAGGTTTGGAGATGCAGGTGGAAAGTCTGAGTTTAGGAAAGGGTTTGAGCAGATGATGGAGCAAAGGTATGAGGTATCTGAAGGGAAAAGCTCAGACTCACAGATGGAAGCAGGGCTGGGGAATTCTGAGGAGAGACTGGATGAGGAAAGTGGTCAGTGGAAATATGTGACTCAAAGAACCAGGCAGAGAAAAAGACGGGCTAGTGAAGGAGAAAGAGAGCTTAGGAACAGGTTTGCAGAGTTGGAAAATGAAGAAGGGGCTCAGCAGGTACTTGTTGAAGGTGGAAGGGCGAAGAAGTAGAAAAAGGGGAAGAGTCAAGGGAGACTACACCAAATATGAGCCCCAGGAGGATACAGGATGGGTTGAAGAAGATTGTAAGGGAAAATAGGAATGGAAAGAACTTGCAGCCAGAGGGAACAGGGGAGAGACTGGAGAATAGCACTGTCACCAGGAAAAGGCAGGTCTATGTGATCGGGGACTCTTTATTGAGAATAGACAGGCCTGTAACTAGAGCTGATCCTGAAATAGAAGGGTGTGCTGTCTTCCGGGTGCTAAGATACGGGATGTAGACCTGAGGTTGAAAAGGATCCTAAAGGGAGTGGGAAAGAATCCCCTAATTATCCTTCATGTGGGAACAAATGATACGGCTAGATTCTTGCTGGAAAGTATTAAGGGAGACTATGCTAGGCTCGGGAAGACGCTTAAGGAAATTGAGGCTCAGGTGATCTTTAGTGGGATCCTGCCTGTTCCTAGAGAAGGGCAACAAAGGTCTGACAAGATTATGACCGTCAACAGATGGCTTAGGCAGTGGTGCTATAAGGAGGGCTTTGGGATGTATGGCCACTGGGAGGGAAACAGACTTCTAGGATCGAGGCTGGCACAACTAATAAAGAGAGCTTTAAACTAGGAATTGGGGGGGGGGAGGAGATGGATGGGAGATGTCCAGAAAATCTCCACGCCAGATTTTAGCATTGAGAGGGAAGAAGATGAAGTAAGAAAGGATACAGCCGTGGGTAGGAGAATGTATATAAGGAGCGAGGGCGGTGTGGATAATAGTCTAATAGGTTATACTGGCTGTAGAATGACTGTGCCTAATAGGGTACAAAATGTGAGCAAGGCCAAACAGCAAAAATTAAGATGTTTGTACACCAATGCGAGGAGTCTAGGTAACAAAATGGAGGAACTAGAGCTACTGGTGCAGGAAGTGAAACCAGATATTATAGGGATAACAGAAACATGGTGGAATAGAGTCATGACTGGACTACAGGTATTGAAGGGTATGTGCTCTTTAGGAAAGAGAAACAAAGGTAAAGGTGGTGGAGTAGCATTGTATATCAATGATGAGGTAGAATGTAAAGAAATAAAAAGCGATGCAATGGATAAGACAGAGTCCGTCTGGGCAAAAATTACATTGGGGAAGAAAACTAGTAAAGCCTCTCCTACGACAGTGCTTGGGGTGTGCTATAGACCTCCGGGATCTAATTTGGATATGGATAGAGCCCTTTTTAATGTCTTTAATAAAGTAAATACTAATGGAAACTGCATGATCATGGGAGACTAACTTCCCAGATATAGACTGGAGGACCAGTCCTAGTAATAATAATAGGGCTCAGATTTTCCTAGATGCGATAGCTGATGGATTCCTTCATCAAGTAGTTGCTGAACCAACTAGAGGGGATGCCATTTTAGATTTAATTTTGGTGAGTAGCGAGGACCTCATAGAAGAAATGGTTGTAGGGGACAATCTTGGCTCAAGTGATCATGAGCTAATTCAGTTCAAACTAAACGGAAGGATTAACAAAAATAAATCTGCAACTAGGGTTTTTGATTTCAAAAGGGCTGACTTTCAAAAATTAAGGAAATTAGTTAGGGAAGTGGATTGGACTGAAGAATTTATGGATCTAAAGGCAGAGGAGGCCTGGGATTACTTTAAATCAAAGCTGCAGAAGCTATCCGAAGCCTGCATCCCAAGAAAGGGGAAAAAATTCATAGGAAGGAGTTGTAGACCAAGCTGGATGAGCAAGCATCTTAGAGAGGTGATTAAGAAGAAGCAGAAAGCATACAGGGAGTGGAAGATGGGAGGGATCAGCAAGGAAAGCTACCTAATTGAGGTCAGAACAGTAGGGATCAAGTGAGACAGGCTAAAAGTCGAGTAGAGTTGGACCTTGCAAAGGGAATTAAAACCAATAGTAAAAGGTTCTATAGCCATATAAATAAGAAGAAAACTAAGAAGGAAGAAGTGGGGCCGCTTAACACTGAGGATGGAGTGGAGGTTAAAGATAATCTAGGCATGGCCCAATATCTAAACAAATACTTTGCCTCAGTCTTTAATAAGGCTAAAGAGGATCTTGGGGATAATGGTAGCATGACAAATGGGAAGGAGGATATAGAGGTAGATATTACCATATCAGAGGTAGAAGTGAAACTGAAACAGCTTAATGGGACTAAATCGGGGGGCCCAGATAATCTTCATCCAAGAATATTAAAGGAATTGGCACCTGAAATTGCAAGCCCATTAGCAAGAATTTTTAATGAATCTGTAAACTCAGGAATAGTACCGAATGATTGGAGAATTGCTAATATAGTTCCTATTTTTAAGAAAGGAAAAAAAGTGATCCGGGTAACTACAGGCCAGTTAGTTTGACATCTGTAGTATGCAAGGTCCTGGAAAAAATTTTGAAGGAGAAATTAGTTAAGGACATTGAAGTCAATGGTAAATGGGACTAAATACAACATGGTTTTACAAAAGGTAGATCATGCCAAACAAACCTAATCTCCTTTTTTGAAAAAGTATCTAAAAAATCTGTTAAAGAAAATGCAGTGGATCTAATTTACCTAAATTTCAGTAAGGCATTTGATACCGTGCCACATGGGGAATTATTAGTTAAATTGGAGAAGATGGGGATCAATATGAACATCAAAAGGTGGATAAGGAATTGGTTAAAGGGCAGACTGCAACGGGTCCTACTGAAAGGCGAACTGTCAGGTTGGAGGGAGGTTACCAGTGGAGTTCCTCAGGGATCGGTTTTGGGACCAATCTTATTTAATCTTTTTATTACTGACCTTGGCACAAAAAGTGGGAGTGTGCTAATAAAGTTTGCAGATGATACAAAGCTGGGAGGTATTGCCAATTCGGAGAAGGATCGGGATATTATACAGGAGGATCTGGATGACCTTGTAAAGTGGAGTAATAGTAATAGGATGAAATTTAATAGTGAGAAGTGTAAGGTTATGCATTTAGGGAGTAATAACAAGAATTTTAGTTATAAGTTGGGGACGCATCAATTAGAAGTAACGGAAGAGGAGAAGGACCTTGGAGTATTGGTTGATCATAGGATGACTATGAGCTGCCAATGTGATATGGCTGTGAAAAAAGCTAATGCGGTTTTGGGATGCATCAGGAGAGGCATTTCCAGTAGGGATAAGGAGGTTTTAGTACTGTTATACAAGGCACTGGTGAGACCTCACCTAGAATACTGTGTGCAGTTCTGGTCTCCCATGTTTAAAAAGGATGAATTCTAACTGGAGCAGGTACAGAGAAGGGCTACTAGGATGATCTGAGGAATGGAAAACTTGTCTTATGAAAGGAGAGTTAAGGAGCTTGGCTTGTTTAGCCTAACTAAAAGAAGGTTGACGGGAGATATGATTGCTCTCTATAAATGTACCAGAGAGATAAATATAGGAGAGGGAGAGGAATTATTTAAGCTCAGCACCAATGTGGACACAAGAACAAGTGGGTATAAACTGGCCACCAGGAAGTTTAGACTTGAAATCAGACGAAGGTTTTTAACCATCAGAGGAGTGAAGTTTTGGAATAGCCTTCCAAGGGAAGCAGTGGGGGCAAAAGATCTATCTGGTTTTAAGATTCTACTCGATAAGTTTATGGAGGAGATGGTATGATGGGATAATGGGATTTTGGTAAGTAATTGATCTTTAAATATTCAGGGTAAATAGGCCAAATCCCCTGAGATGGGATCTGAGTTACTATAGAAAATTCTTTCCTGGGTATCTGGCTGGTGAATCTTGCCCATATGCTCAGGGTTTAGCTGATTGCCATATTTGGGGTCGGGAAGGAATTTTCCTCCAGGGCAGATTGGAGAGGCCCTGGAGGTTTTTCGCCTTCCTCTGTAGCATGGGGCATGGTTGACTTGAGGGAGGCTTCTCTGCTCCTTGAAGTCTTTGAACCATGATTTAAGGACTTCAATAGCTCAGACATGGGTGAGGTTTTTCATAGAAGTGGGTGGGTGAGATTCTGTGGCCTGCGCTGTGCAAGAAGTCGGACTAGATGATCAGAATGGTCCCTTCTGACCTTAGTATCTATGAATCTATAATGAATCCATTAGTAAGGATGGTGGCTGACAGAATGCAGTGCCCGCCTGCCTCCTCATACTCCTCTGCCTCCAGCTGCTGCTGTGGCATGTGTGCATCCTCCCCTAGAAACCCCTCCAGTTGGAAAATACTGTGGCTTCTGGAATCCACAAACAGCTGTCTATCAGACCCTGAAACCCCTCAGAGGACATGTACCTGCATTTCCTCAAGAGACATTTACAACCAGTATCCATCCCCATCTGAGGAGGGGAGGAAGGGGACAAGGCCAAAGGAAATAACCTGTGGATAGTGTTCATTATGCCCAAGTTTTTTTTTTTTTTTTTTTTTTTTTTTTTTACACACAAAATAGCTATGTTTAGCACAATACATTACATCAATATTTTTCTAATAATTTTACTTCTGCAGTTTTGTTAGTAGTTTATACATTGTCCCTATTTACTGTTATTTTAATATTTTCCTTTGACAAAAGAGAACCACCTTTTACCTCAGTGTTAATAAAGTTTATAAATTTGTTTAAGTATTTCCCCACTCTGCTGTGTATGGCCACCTTCCTTTTTGTTTGAGTCCCACACAAAAAACAGTAAAGGATAGAACTGATGTCTTTCTCCGTTTACATGTTTGACCATGCAGGCAAAAAACCCATACATACATTTTATTTATATATATACACACATATATATACACATACATACATACATATACACACACACACACACACACACACACACACACACACACACACACCCACACCCCATACGCATACAGGCAATGTCTGCCAGTTCTCCATAATGAAACTACTCTGTTAGTGAGAAAGAATGCTAAAGGCAGAAGTAGTATTGAATATTTTGTCAGAACTATAGTTTGTGTAATATTTCAAAAAACTTTGGTTAACTTTATGAATATGGGAGCTGTTATTGGGTATTCATCTTTTTTCAGAGGAAATATTAGAAACAAGGTAGAGCTAAGACAAAATTATTCATTCATCTGGAATTAAGGTAGTACGTAGCTACTAGTCACTTATGTGATAAAAAAAACCTTGATACCACTGGCATTCTGGAACAACCCTGAACATATACAAGCCTGGAAATTCAAAAAACTCAACTCTTCCGTCTGTTGCACAAAATGTACAGAGGAGATCTTCCAATAAAGGCAGGTTTTCCAACGGACCTTTATTTCCCAAATCTATCATATTTGTGTAGCTCGCTTGCTGAATAAAGGAATTCTCAAGTACGTGGCTTTGATTTTGTACAAAACCAAAGTGACGACAAAAATCATTCACCAGCTACCATGAATTCTTGCACATCAGCTACCTAATTTTGGATCCAACCCTTAAACTATTTGCAGTAGCAGATTTAGTACATGCACATCTATGATAAATTTCACAATATGAAAACACTGAGCTTTGAAACCCTGTATGCCTTACATGGCATTGTTACAAACTTGGTCATTTTTGGGAGAAGACAAAAACCTCTTTCTGGTGACAGTGTATACCTTTAAAAATGCAGTTTTTCCTCCAGGTTTTCAGTTGTTCTGAAGGTAGAAATGCAAAGGCAAATTGTTATGGTCTGGAGGTAACCATAATTAGGTATTTCGAATATTTTCTATTACTATGGTTGCTTTAACAGCCATTTCCAAGCTGAAGTTTGGGGGGGAAGGGACTTTTCTCCCCCTAAAAAAAAAAAAAAATAGGAATAGGATAAATTTATATTTACAACATTAAGGGGTCACTGCCAACTTTAAATTTAGTCAGTTTAAATTCATGTTGAGTTTCCTTCCTCCACAGAGTTCTCCAGAGTTCTCCTTCCAAAACGTCTCTGGTGATACAAATTATTTTTTTTGTAATTTATATATTTTTTCATTAAGAAATATATTCATCCGCTGCTGTCGAAAGACCTACACAACCAGAATGACTATACAACAGTGAAACTGTCTATACACAAAGTACTATTCAAAAGCAAAAAGTTAATAAATTGAAAAAGAAAAATAACTCCATACCCACCTTCCAGGACACCCTACATTAACGAAATTTTTTCCCTGAGAATTCCCTTAAGTTAACAGTTCCCAAATACTGGTCCATGTGCCACTGAGCAGCGCTTGGTAGCGGTATACAGCAAAATAATTGGTCACGAGTACCAGACTCTCCTTTTTTCTGCCTGCTCAATTTCATTAAAAAACAGTTGTTGCAATCCCACTGTACCTGAGCCATTAGCCAAAAATTCAGGGTCTTGCAGTTTATTCCAGTCAAGGGCAGAAAATGGGGGATAGAGTCAGGTATTTCTCTGATGCAATTCTGATTTATCAGGTCCTGTTTCCCTGAACACAGCAAAATCAAACAAGAGTGTCTTTGCTCACAGTTCCAAGACCTTTTTTCAGTCACCATTTGAACCAAAACATGTCTCAGCATCATATTCCCAGTGTTTGTTCTGAGTGCATCCTTGGCTTTCACTGCTCCCAGCTCTATGCCTATTTGTCATATTTTCTGTCTCTCATATGCACCTCTACTCAAACAATAGCCAGTGAAACCCCTCTACTCATATATGCCTGTGTTTTGGGTGGAGGCTTTTATTGTTTCAGCTTTCTAATTCCATGTAAGAAGCTATTAAGATTCTCTAACTATCTTGGGCCTGATCTACACCTAAAATTTAAGTCAACCTAGTCATTAGCTTACAACCTGTGGTCTGCAAACCCCTGGGGGTCCACAGTCTATGTCTAAGGGGTCCGCGATACGTTGTCATTACCGTAGAACGGTTTTCAATCTGTGATCCACGGAACCCGAGGATCTGCAAACTGTCTAAGACTTCCAAAGGGATCTGCACCTCCATTTGAAATTTTTTAGGGTCTGCAAATAAAAAAAACACGGTTGAAAACCACTGACCTACCTACATCACTCAGTGCTGTGAGAAATTTTGCATCGTGACCACCATCAACCTAACCCTCCCCCCACTCTCGTGTAAACTTAGCTAGGTTGATGGAAGGATTGTTCTGTCAACTTAGCTACTGCCTTCTCAAGAGAGATGGATTACCTATATCAATAGAAAAACCTGTCGACAAAGGAAGCATCTACACTATGGCATTACAAAAGCACAGCTATAGCACTGTAGCTGTGCCACTGTAGCAGCTGCAGCTCAGACATAACTACTACCCTTAAATTAAGGGTAGTAGTTATGTCCAATCCATAACACCCTGGTTCTCAACTTTGCCCATTATCACAATGGACTAAAATGGTGACAACTCTAAACAATCCATCCCAGACAGAAAAGTTAATTTAACAAATTACAAATGATGCAATCTTAACTATTCATATGTTTACAGAGTAAATGTCAGGATATTTTCCCATCACCATTCCAAAAAGATTTTCCTCCCATCCAAATCTCTTTGGAATGTTCTGCTTCCTGATTTCCTTCCAGCCACCCCAAGTCCTTTGAGTTCTTGTCACTAATCCATAAGCACTAGCATCTATATCCAATATGAAAAGACATTTTGAAACAAGGGTAGACTAAAACAAAAGCAATCACAGGAGCCTTTTTGAATTCTGAAAATGCTAAATTATACACTGCTGACCACTGAAATGGTTTCCCCTTTTTCACACAACCTATGCAACAATCGTGCAATATTGGCAAATCCATGTTCTTCCACTGGAAAGGAGCCCTACAAAATTTTATGCATCTGAGAGTGTCTGGAGAGTTGGCCAGTTCTATGCAGCCCCAATTTTTTTGGTTGTCATTGGAAATTCCCCTGCTCATTGAAGTTACTTTGGGCACAGAATCAATCTTTTTGAAACAACTCCTTTCTTTAGGTTCAGTTTCAGAAAGACTATTTGTAAAGGTATCACTTCTCATTCAAAAGTTTTAGCACGCATCAGGATCTCATCTAGATAAAATAAACAGGGCATGAAGAGGCATGCCATGCAATTCCCTTTCTACTATCCTCTCAAATGTAACAGGGGCATTGTACAAGCCAGAAGCCATCACTTTAAATTGCTAGATGCCTTGTCCTTCTGTGAAAGCAGTCTTTGTAAGCCTAGTAAGTTGAGCCACTTTTCTAAAACCCAGTATGGAAAACCAGACAACCTGCTACAGCATCCAGGGTATCAGCCATTCATGGTAATGGATACAAGTCCTTTAAAGTCACTTCATTTAGTTTTTAGTAGTTCACACAAAATCTGGTGCTACATTTTTCTTAATCAGAACTGTGGATGAAATCCAAGGACTGGTTGAAGTTATCAGGAAGGCATAACTGAACATATCAATGGCCTATAAGGCCTCTTCCTTCTTTGCTACTGATAAACTATGTGGTGACTGTTAAAGACAGATACTGGAGGAAATCAATCTTCTGTTGGATAGTGCAGTACAACCTACATCTTTGTTGGATCAGAAGAACTCCTCCCAATTCCAAACCAGAAAGTCTCTTAGGCTGTTCCGTTGCTGCTCATTTAAGCATATAGCATCCTGGATCTCAAAAACAGATTTCGACTATTCCCTATCTTTCCTTTGCTGGAAAGCTACTACAGAATGTAGCTGCCGTTCTGGTTTCTGCTCTTGAAGGCAGGATCACTTGTTCATTGCAAACCAATTTTTTTTTTGCACACCAGCTTTTTTTCCATCTAGACTACAACTTTTAAGGATTTTCCACAGACTGAAACCGTATTATGCCTTTCCAGGTATTTATTATAATTAGCCATAACGAAATCCAAACACACTCATCCACTATTAGGATCTGCTATCAAGACTTGCCTGAATTCCAGTGGTCCATTTTCCCACAGGTGTACATTCCTCGGTCACTGTCTCCATTTGAGACCAATTAGGTGATTCAGTTTTGGATCCCCAATTTGCTAGCCTTGTTAGCATGTCTGGTCTAATAACTTATGTTTGAACCAGTGTCCTCTATTCCCATGGATTTCATAGATCCTATTACACACTCAATAGCCAAGACCCCGTTATAGTTTAACCACTCAGACCTAACCAAAAATTGTGGGGCGGATCCCTGTATTTCCAAGCTTGCTCCTTCAACTTGGTGTTCCTCCTGTCCCAAACTGGGACGTTTCACTAGGAAGTTGTGATACTCTCTCCTGGCTAGCCTTATGTTTCTAACAATACTTTTTGTGGCCATTTTCCCCCCACATTACCAGCCTCCCTTAATTTTTGCATTATTGCAAATGTTTCTTGTTTTACAAACCAGATTTATCGCTTTTGTTTATTGTTCAAAAATGTTACGAACTAGATTAGAATCTCTTTCCCCATCGTACATTTGACACAGAGCTATACTTGGGAGCTCACGGTGATCAGCATCCATCTTCTTCACTATAGGTTGCAACCTCTTTTGGTGCACAAACCTCCATGGGTCCTCTGCCAATTCAGGTGGAGTGTCTACGTTAAGTAAAGCAGACTGTTAAGAGTTACAAAGGGATTTCACAAAACCAGGGTGACTGGGCAATAAAATGGCAGATGAAATTCAAGGCTGATAAATGCAAAGTAATCCCAATTATAGATCCCATCACTGTCTGTAAATTAGCAGTTACCATTCAGGAGGAAGCCGTGTTGAAGATGGTGAAAGGAACGTGTCTGAACATGCAGGATCTTCACGTTGGTAAACTTTTATTTCATACTTCTTTCTTAAGGACTACCTGTCTTCCTTCTGAATTATTCTTGAATTCTCAAGTTTGAGCAAAAACAGTTGTTACTCTATGGTACTATCATTTTAGATGTAGTTGTGTTAAAAAATAAATAGCTGAAATAGGTAGATCTTCCTTTTACAATTTCACCTTTAAAGTAGTAATGAGTAATACTAAATGAGCAGTATGGTCGTAATAATTAAATAACTGCATTCACTTTTTTTTATTATTATTATTATTATTATTTATTATTAAAGAGAATCCATCCTCAACATACAGGATTCTGAAGACTATCCACCTTCAAGATCACCATCATTTTCTATAGTTTCAGAGTTATCTGCCAATGATAGCTTTTCAGTCACATCATGTATGTCACATAGCCACGGTATATCACCTGTAGCAAAAAGGAAAAAAAAAAAAAAAAAAAAACACCCTCCATCATCCAGAAACAACCATAATTAAGTTTGTGATAAGAACCAGCAGATTACAAAAAGAGGTAATTGATGAAAAAATTGCCCAGTTTGTTCATGCAACAAATTCTCCTTTCCATAAGATGGAGAACCCACACTTCATTAAAATGGTTCAGTCATTAAGACCAGGATGCAGTCCACCCAACAGAGCAGATGTCGCAGGCAAATTGCTGGATAAAGTGTATGAAAGAAATTGAGCAGTATGCAAAAAGGTCAAGAGGGTGAAATTGTTAATCTGAGTCTTGATAGGTGGAACGATGTCCACAATGATCCTGTTGTACGTGCTTGTGTGACAACAAAAGGAAATGTCTTCCTTACAGAAACAACTGAAATGTCAGGAAATGCACACACAGCAGAATACTTACAAGAAGTAGCAATAAAAGCTATAACAAACTGAAAAAAATTCAAAATGTCTAGTACGCAGCTTGGTCACAGACAACGCTGTAAATGTATCCAAGATGAGAAGAAATTTAGAAGAGTCCCAAGCTAATAACATACGGTTGCAGCACTCATTTGCTGTACCTCCTAGCCAAAGACTTCAGTGTTCCAGAAATAAACGCTAATGTTGAAATTGCAAAATACTTCCGTAACAACCACTTTGCAGCAGCTGCTCTGAAAAAAGTGGGAGGAACCAAGATAACTCTCCCACAAGATGCGCGACGGAACTCAGCAGTGGACTGTTTTGAGCACTATATCAAGAATTGACCTAATCTGATGGCAGTTTGTGAACAAAACTGTGAAAAAATAGATGACACTGTCACAGCCAAAGTTCTCAACATTGGGCTTAAGAGAAATGTTGAACACACGCTGAGTACCCTGAAGCCTATTTCTGTAGCCTTGAACAAAATGCAAGGAAATCATTTCTTTAATGCTTGTAATTTAACTGTCATTGCATATTTTTCTTTTTAAGATCTCACGCAGTTCCTTCCAAATTTCAGGAGCATCAGCAATAAAACACCTAATGGGACAAGCACTATCTCCAGCTCATTTTCTTGCAAATGAATCAGTACCAGGGTCAAACCTTAACTGCTGAAGAGGAGGAGCTGGCTATGATATGGACATCCAGCAATCATCCCTCCATAATGCCAACTATAATAAACTTCAGAGCTAAGGATGAACCATTCAAAAAAAAAAAATTTATATATATATAAAGAAAGTCACACCAGTGAACTGGTGGAAGTCACTTAAGCACTTGGATTCAGAGACTGTTGAAGTAATCATCTCACTTTTAACAGCAATAGCTTCTTCTGCTGGTGTAGAAGGAATATTTTCTTTCTTTGGACTAATTCTTTCCAAATTGAGAAGTCATTTGGGACCTGAAAAAGCAAGAAAGCTTGTTTTTCTTTTCCAGTTTATGAACAAACAGGAAAATGAAGGTGAAGACAACTGAGTTAACTGCAGACGCCAATATTTTAAGTTTCTCATGTTGACCTAGCTGACATAGTGGATTTAATTTTTTTTTTTTAAAATATTACATTTAACTATTTTAGTTAACAATTTTAGAAAACTTGAATGTAACTAAATTCAAAAATTCATATGCTTGTTTTGTTAAAATATTACACGTTTGCTGTTGAAGAAAAATTCCATAATACATAACATTGTTTTAGTTAAATAAAATAATTTAAATGTCTGTCTGGTGATGTTTTCCTCCTTATATACAGCATGGCAAGAAAATCCTCCAAATATTAATGTTTAACCCATTGAACTGGAGATATTTATGAAGTCATTAGGATATGAACTATCTGCTTCAATTACCTTTGGTAAATGAAATAACCAAACAATCATAGGTTTTCTGATACAGATGTAAAACTAATCTGAGAAGTTTTCAAAATAAATCACTTAAAAATGTATAGTGTGCACCTTCTAGAAATGGCACCTACATCTATCCGAGTTGTGAAGAATATGTATTAAGGTTATAACAACCAAGAACGCACTTTTATGTAGAAATCCATGATTAAATTGAATCTTCCTGACTAGTGATTTAAATCAAATCCACCCTTGCCTTGCATTTGTTTTGGGAAGTGACACGTGCCTATGTTTTGGGAGGAGGCTTGCTATTATTTCAGCTTTTTGGTTCCATAAAGGAAGTTAATGGTTTCTTACCATTATCTTAAATGAAGGGTGAGGATTATGCTCACCCCACAGCAATACATTAAATACTTTTCTGAAGTTAATTTTTTATGTTGATTTCTGTAGTTGCCACCATGATGATTTCATGATTATAAATATTTGGTGTATGTAATCCGGTTAAGTGACAAAGACCTCCAGGAGGTTGAGTCATTTTGTACTCTGCAACAATGTGTCATAGTTTGTGGCTGCCCACATAGAGGTAGTCCACTATGTCAAAAATGCCACTGAAATTCTGCTTCAGCACAAATTCCATGTTCAGTACGAAATCAGTTAAAAAGGCTCCATCACATTTGCAGTAAATCAAACCCAGGTTGACACCGAGTGGGGTCTGAGACAAGATAGTTATTCGTCACTTTCTCTGCAGACTCTGAAGCTCGCCACGTGCCCTCTACTGTAAATCCTTCACCCAGTAAACTTATCTACAATAGGCAACGTGAGGACAGATGACTACGTGGTGGATTAAACAAGTCTTTAACGGTAGTTAGGGCACATCACACAATTTTGTTACGAGCTTAGCTACGCTTTCCTCTCTGCAAGCACTGGGCAGAGCAATATTGCAGAGAACCAGTAATCATGGTAGGGGAGTATATTTAAGTGTGCCTGAAATAATACGCATGGTGGAATTAAGCTGTATGTCGATCATTTTTGTGCAAGACTAGTGAGACCATTCTGGAGGGCAATATTCCACCACTGAATAACAGAGTGCTGAGGTTGAAGAGCATAACGTTTGGCATTGGCGTCCCATGTTGTTCCAGCCACTGAGAAGGAAGATGTCCATAAAACAATTTTGTTATTAAGAAGTGGCCCACACTCTGAAAAAGCATGCCTTGGATTTTAAGAATACCTGTAATGCTGATGGTCATTAGGAATTTTAATGTGTGTGAGCTGGTGTGGACATTTTCAGTGTTGATGGACTGTTAAATTTGAGTTTAACAACCTCAGCAGAGGCATAGATTGACTTGGAGAAACTTTTATTATATATTGCTGTTGCTTACAGCCAGATATCATCAAGCACCCTTGGCACTAGCCGTTTTGATGCCCTGGACTATTTAATCTCTGAAACACCTAGTTCAATTTCCCTCAAATTTCACAGAAAAATTCTATCCTTGAGAGAGACCCTGCAAACAAGTTTTCAGGAAAAATGGTTAAACTTTAGCAAGGTCAGAGGACAGGGGGAAAAGCTAGCTTTATAATGGAAAGGGAGTTTAAACTGTAAGTGTGTATAATAAATTAGCATGTCTACAAAATATTATGCGGTTGCGCAACTAGGCTTCATTCTTGTGTCACCACAAGCCCCAGGCAAGAGAACCAAAACTCCAACACAGAGCTTGATGGAACCTTTTCTCAAGAACAATGTGCAACCAATGATCACAGTAGACAACCCAACCATTACAGCGTTCCTAGTAGTGGCAGTTCCTATTATGCTGTTATCCTCAGCTCTGGAATAAATAAGCGGTAGTGAGAAAGCAAATCGTATAAGATTCAGCAATGGAGGGAAACAGGATGAGAGCTGCAACACTTACAGTGCTCTTGAGCAGGCTGATACCAAGGGCTATGATTTCACAAAAGTTCTTACTCCCCAGACTGCTAGCAGGCAGGGAAGCAGGTTGCCCAACAAAACAAAAATCAAACAAGGGCTACACAATGACACCACCAGGTGCTGCACCATGATAGCAGGAGCTAACCAGGCTACTTTGTGAAAATCTTCCCCCATGTAGTGATTCTGAGATACATAAAGCTCAATAGGAAAACCTTGCACCAAGATGATGTTAAAATAGGGGTGCAATATTGTATAAAACCTGTATAAAATTAAGGCTGGGATGAGCTGAGAGCAGCATCACTTAAAGAGGTCACGTCCTTCTCACCAGAAGGAAAACAAAAAAGCTGTTAGAATCTCAGCCCTCCAAAAACTCTGAAGAACAATGACAGATACAGCAACAAAACTATCCTTCCAGAAATTGGTCAGAGGAAACAGCCCAGAAACTCTTAAAAAGTATTCCCAGCAAAGGCTGGGTTCCTGCTTTTGGGAGATGTGCCTGTAGAGCAGATAATGCGCTATAGCAATCTTTCAATAAGAGCGAGTTCACAATTAAAGCAACTTGAAATAGTCAAAGAACTTGTATATTAACGTATTGGACACAGTGCTCACACAGCCCAGAACCTCATTTAAAATCATGTCTTCAGCATTTGCTTTATGTTTATCCTGAATGCAAACGCCTCGCACCTGTTCCAGATGCCCAATGACTGTATTCAATTAGGAAAATCAGGTCATTCCACCTATTTTTTTATCTTCCAAGTGCCCAGTCACATGCCAGGAACCTCAAAAAAAAAAAAAAAAAAAAAAAAAAAACCACAATGCATCTACCCCAAAGAACACACAATCCAAAAACTGACACAAGCAGTCAGCGTCAAAAGCGGGAGGAGGAATCAGTAAGACTTGGACAGATTAGCAAATAAAAAGGGATGCTAGCCATTTAAGTTTCATAGATTCTACAGCCAGAAGTGACCATTGTGATCTAGTCTGACCTCCTGCATAGCACAGGTCATAGAACTTCCGCAAAACAATTCTTAGAATAAAACTCTTCGAAAAATATCCAATCTTGATTTAAATACTGTCAACCCATGACCATTGTTAATTGCTCCAATGGTTAATTACTCACTTAAAAATTTACACCTTATTTCCAGTCTCAATTTGTCTAGCTTCAATTTCCAGCCTTTGGATCGTGTTATACCTTTCTCTGATAGGCTGAAGAGCCCATTATTAAATAGGTGTTCTCTAGTTAAGTACTTATAGACTAATCAAGTCAACCCTTGACCTTTGTTAATTTAAAACAGATTGAGTTCCTTGAGTCTATGACTGTAAGACATCTTTTCTAACTATCTAATCATTCTTGTGGCTCTCCACTGAACCCTCACCAATTTATCAACATCCTTCTTGAATTGTGGGCACCAGATCTGCACACAGTATTACGACAGTGGTTACACCAGTAGCAAATGCAGAGTTAAAATAATCTCTCTACTCCCATTTGAGATTCCACTATTTAAGGTCAACATTAGATGAAAATGAAGTCCCAGTATAATGGTGTGGGCAAATGGATTGATTACCCACGATGACCCCCAAATCTTTTCCAGAATCTCAGCTTCCTAGAACAGAGCCCCCGGAATGCAAGTATGGCCTACATTCTTTGTTCCTAGATGTATATTATCATCCCTCACGCTTTTTATAGATGATATGACAGAAGAAATTCCCTGCCACCAAAGACTATGGCAAGGGAGGTAGCTTTAACAGGTTCAAGAAGGATGTTCCACAGACAGCTTGGAAGAAGATAAGTACTTACAACAGGAGAGTAAAGGGTTATCAAGCCTTACATTACTGGCAACGGGGAGGGAGCAAGAAGAAAAATAAAGGGAAAACAAGTTGGATGTACATAGGTGCTATGATATAGAGCACTGAAGGCAAAGATACTTGTCCCCAGATTTTGGTTTGATTTTTCACCTTATGGGCTGAGTTACCAAAGGCTTTCCAAAATGTGCTCTCAGTACCTGTGGATAAAAATTGGTCAAATCCAAATGCAAACATTAGAGATGACTTTTGGGTGAAGCGTGTCTACAAATTCACTCAACTCTGTTAGACGGAACTTCAGAAGAAAATAAAAAAAGAGAGTACATAAAGGATTGCATAGTTTATGAATTCCTCAAGCTGAAAGCAGAATAAGTCTCTGGTATTGCAGAAATAGAAACACTTCTGTTTCCCCAGATTGGGTCTAAAGCTTCCAAATAACAGGGATCTACTACACGCTACCTATGATAATAAACAAACCTGAATACCTTTCTAGCAAAAACAGTTTTTTTAACAAGGTTTTATGCACCCAGACACTAGGGGTGCAACCCACAAAGGTATTTAGGCACTTAAGTCCCAGTTTTGGCTCCACTGCAATCCACAAAACTCGCACTGAATCTCGTAGGCACCTAAACTGACTCAATGACTAAGATTTCAGGGTAAAAGTTCCCTCAGTGGCTAAGTTTCTGCATCTGAGCATGCACAATACTGCCTCGCTCTAGGCATCGGGACACCTACCTCCCATCTAAGTCCCAGAGCAAATCATGAATCAAAAGAAGACAGGTGTTTGGCTGCCTAACTTGCACACAGGGCCTGATCTGATAGGCAAACTCAAAGCACGCCTAACAGATTGGGTCCCATTCAAAAGCCGCCAAGAGTAAGTGATAATGGTAGTAGAAGTTGCTCACCTTAATACTTTCAGCTCAGTCATTAGAGCACTTGCCTAGGACACCCAGGTTTAATTCCCCCCTTCTATGCCAGAGAGGAAGAAGAGAAACCCCTGTTCAAATCACTTCTTCCCCTCTGGCGGGGGGGGGGGGGGGGGAATTTAAATTGGGTCTCCCACATCCCAGACACGTACTCCAACCACAGGGGTAAAAGTTATATAGTGGACACCACCAGCTCCCTCCCTGTGCGTGCAGAAAGGCAGGTGCTTAACTCATTCCTGCAAGAAAAGCATTAAGCGCCTAACGCACTTGACTCCATGTGGCAGGTTCCTGCTCATTCATGGATCAGACAGAATAGCTAGGTGCCTCCCTGCAACCTGGACTTAGGTACCTATCTCTGAGGGGTGGGAAAGGCTTAGCACATACCCTGCTCCTTGGCACCTTCAATTGGCTAGCTTAGGTGGCTCCCTGCCTGGCATGCTAGTTTTTATGGATTGGGTTCTTGGAAATCTAGCTCTACCCATAAATTGTACAAAATGCTTAAGAGCCTAACTCAAATGAGGAGTACTTGTGGCACCTTAGAGACTAACAAATAAATTTGGGCATAAGCTTTCGTGGGCTAAAACAACTTATGCCCAAATAAATCAGTTAGTCTCTAAGGTGCCACAAGTACTCCTCATTATTTTTGCTGATACAGACTAACACAGTTAGTTAGTGGTTACACAGCTACACTCTGAAACCTGTAACTCAGTTTTGTGGATCATGGTGTTGTTCCTGTTATTTTCTAGGCACTTCGATGCTCAATATTGCAATGCCTAAATCCATAGACCCCCACCCTAGCAGATAATCAGAAACCTCTCATTTCTATTTCAGAATTTCTCACAAATATTGCAATTGTACATTTTACAGGTACCTTATTAGCCAAACTCCTCCCCCCAACAGATGCTTTTACCCAAATGAGATGACACAACCATTGGAACCACTCCTATATTCAGCCACCCCCATCCCACTGTGGTCAGACTCCTCAAACTTACAGACGTATTTGTACAGAGTGAGTGGGGAACTTCAGTGCAAGTGTCTTAAGTCAATGCAGTGTGGGTGCACAATACACTATTTTCAAGTGGCCAGATTATATTTCAAAGTCAAGATGCTAAGTAACATTTAAGGCTACATATGATCTTTGGAAAACTGTAGCAGCAATGAAATTCTTTTCAGCTCTACAGAACCTCATTGTATAAAACCACAAAGAAAGGCTGATTTAGAAAAAAAACTTGTTGATCTAATCCACATAGAAAGGGTTTGGGTTAAACCTTCTCAGCTATTTCTGCCAGACCCAAATCCTGCAGAACTGAGCTAGCGCCTAACTACAGTGTAAGTGAAATATACGCTGCAAAAAGCTAAGAGAGAATGATACACGAAACACGCCCAATACTCCCAGCAACACTGGACGGAATAGGCGCAAAATGCCCCTAACAAGGCGCTGCGTTAAACACCCTAGGCCGTTATCGAGACAGGAGTACGAAGCAACATGGGGGAGGCGGGGTAGTTTTATCAACCTGAGGCATCACCCAGCGCCGCGGGAAGAACGGCCCCAGCCCACAAGGGGAAGGGGACAAAACATCACGACTGATCCGCTCCCCCCCGCACCGCATAGGCCCAGGGGGGGAAGAGACGAGACCAGGCCTCGCCGGGATCCCCCTGCCGTCGCCGCCCCGCTCGCTTAAGCCCCCCGTCTAGGCCCCGGGCTTCCCCAAAGCTTCCCCCGCCGGGTCTCACCGCCAGGTCCTGGGGCACCGCTCCGCTCATGGCCCGCACGGTGCCGCTCCGCCAAGCCCGAGAGGGCAGGGCAGGCCCCGGCTCCAGCCCCACCGCTTCACCCTCACCCGGACTAGACGCCAGGAGCAGCAGGAGCCGCTTCCCCACCGGGGAAGCCGCCGCATCCGCCATCCCCGCCGGGTAGGAGCCTCCCCAACGGTCGCCGCCGCCGCCCCAAACACCAAGCGAGCGGCTGCCCCGCGCTGGGCCTCTGAGTCCGAACACCGCCCGCCCCGATCCCGGCATACACCGCGCTGGCACTAAAGCCCCTTCCTCCTCTGATCCCAGCATGCACCGCATTAGCCAGATCCGCTCCCGGCTTGCACCTCGCCAGCCTCACTTCCCTCCCAATCCCGGCGTGCACAGCGGGACCGTTTCCTTCTGACTGGCCCACCGAGCCTTTGACCGCTCGATCTGCGCAGCTTGCCGGTGAGCCCAGCTTGCCCCGCGACCCACGGGACGGACCTGGGCAGCGTAGGGGATGGGGAAAGGAATAGATAAGTTCATGGAGGATGGGTCCATTCATGGCTATTAGCCAGGCTGGGCAGGGAGGGTGTCCCTAACCTCTGTTTGCCAGAAGCTGGGATTGGGCGACAGGGGATGGATCACTGGATGATTCCCTGTTCTGTTCATTCCCTATGGGGCACCTGGCATTGGCCACTGTTGGAAGACAGGATACTGGGCTAGATGGAGCTTTGGTCTGACCCAGTATGGCTGTTCTTATGGATGCTCCTGCTGAGACTTGGCCCACATCTCTAAGGGACACGGCTTCGGGTGGCTGCTGCTGTTCGGAATTTTCTGTCAGGCGAAGCAGCGAGGGCCGGGAAGTGCAACCATCATCCCAGAGTTCTGACTAGCAACCTGGGGCCTGCTCTGCGCTTGGCTGGCACAACTGTGTCAGGGGGGTGAAAAAAGTCACACATCCTTACACACCCTAAGTGTGCTGGCAAAAGTTCTAGTGTAGATATAGTTATACCATCAAAAGAGTTGTTCTGGTGGCATCGTATACTTTGTTCTAGGAACTACGGTAAGCAAAATAAGTCTTGCTAGTCTAAGGTGAATCTCCACTAGGAGTATTTGCTGTATGGTATAGTTTTACTGCTAAATACTTTCTAGTGTACACAAGGCCTAGGCTATGCCACCGAGAAAACTGTGGTGGCATTGATGGGTGATGTCTCTGGGGACATGAACAGATGGCAAACATTTCTTTATGCTAGTTCTGTCAGCAGCAAAAACCAGGAGTTGCCAACTGTTGCAATTTTAATCAGAAGTCTCGCAGTTTTAGATGTGTTTCTTATGATCTCCAATTTCTACCACTCATACTCACAATTTTTGGCCTTAATCAAAATGCCCATTTTTCCCATCACTTCAACAGGATTGAAATTACAGGCTGACCTCAGTAAAGATGGCCACCATTTTTCTCTAATCTTTTAATGTTATATGGGAAAGTGAAGCCATCACTACCCATTGCTCCCAGTGAAACTGGAGATTGGCTGCCAACTTCCCTGAGAGTTCCACGGTCAAGAAATTGTGAAGATGGGAATGTGGGGTGTACGCAAGGGAACGTACAAGGCAGGAAGGAGATCAAGGGATTATAGGGGAATGTGGGGTAGGGGATGTTAAAGAGCTGATAGTATGGGAGACGGAGGGGCACAGGGGAATGTTAGAGCAGGTAGTGGGAGAGGAGAATGTGATGAAACATTGGAGAGAAAATATGAGTGGGACAGGAAACCTTGTAAAGCAAGGAGAGAGTCAGCATAGTGCCATAAGGGTGTATGTGTGTAGAGATAGTTTGGGATTAGAAGAGGGTGAATCCCCTTTCCCCAGAAGTCATCTGGAGGTCACATTTGAGTATACATTAATGTTGGATTTTAAACCTGAAATGATCACACAGAAGTTGGGGGTGGGCAGCTTTTTCCTAAAATCTCAGAAATCAGAAGGCAAATTAAAAACAATATTAAAACAATCACATGATTTATTGGAGTCTGAATCATGATTTGTCAACATTTGGAGTTGGAAGTACTATAAATTATTGACTACAAGGTGTTGACAGCGTAGCACTAAACTGGGATGATTCTGGGATCTTACATACATAATTTATCTATGTATTCATAAAGGCATTTACTTTGGTATTAAGGCATTGATGTCATCTCATGATAAGCTTTTGTTTCCCTACAGCCCTCTTGTAGAATACTGCAAGGCACAATCCCATCTCCTCTAGTTTTCAACATACATGGGAGACTTCTACAGGAGAATGCGAGATGCTTTGGACTCCTATGCCAATAGGCAGATGGCACGCATCTCTTTTTCCTGCAGATGTCGTTAGCGTCATCACATTGGATAATGTAGTGCCTAGAAGAGATAAACAAAGTGATGAATATCAGCCACTTCACCCCACATCAGAACAAGGAGCTGATAGCAAGAGGAAAACACTTAAGTGGAGCTGGACAGGACAGTAATCTCATCTTCTGTTGAGGGCAATACACTGTCTCAGGGTGATATTGCTCCCGCTTACATGCTTCCAGTGTGTCTACACTACAGCAGCATAGCTACGGCTCTTTCAACCTAGTCACATCTATGCTAGGTAAGGTCAACCATGAGAACAACCATAGTGGGTCAGATCAATGGTCCATCTAGTCCAGTAGTGTGTCTCTGACAATGGTCAGTGCCAGATACTTTGGAGGAAAGGAACAGACCAGGGCAATTTCAAGAGAGCCATCATGTCTTCCAGTCCCACCATCTGGTATTTAGGGACACCCAGAACATGTGATTATATCCCTGACCATCTTGGCTAATAGCCATTGATAGACTTATCCTTCATGAATTTATCTAAGTCTTTTTTGACCTCAGTTTTACTTTTGGCCTTCACAGCACCCCCTGACAAGAAGTTCCACAGGTTGACTATATTATGTGAAGAAATACATCCTTTTGTTTGTTTTAAGCCTAGACAATTGCACTCCACCCTCTTAGCTGAATCACTGTGATCTACACTTTTGTCTTCTCCAAGTTAGTTTGTTGCAGTTTAGCATACTTCAGGGGGATTGTGAAGGCCATACAAAAACTCCACCTTGTACAACATGCTTCAGGCATTATTTAGGGGAAAACCCACCTACTAGAGAGCACATCATACCATTCTCTGCTCCCTCCACTGGCTGCCTATTTGATTCCGTAAGCACTTGACAAGGTCTCTGGGCAAAGGGAAAATACTAGGCATGTTATTGCTTTTTATTGCTTCTTTGTGAAGCAATAAACAGTAAGGCAGGTTGAAAAGCAAGTGGGCATAATTTATCATACAGAAAGTTAAACTGGAAAACAAAGAGATCAAAAGGGTTCTTGCGTGTTTTTTTTTAAAACAGAAAAAAAGTTTTTCTTCTAGATGTTTTGTCTGCCCTGGAAAACTCCAGACAACTGAAGAACTGATAGGTTTATTATATTAGAACTACCACAGACATTATACATCATTAATTGCAAGAACAATTATTCAATCTGTTTCAAACACTTTTGTTGTAACATATTTAACTTAAAAATTTGGGGGAAAGAACTGTTTTTAAAAAATTCAACATTGACCATGCCAACCGCTAAGGCTGAAAAAGCTCCTAATGAATGATTGAGTCATTCAAGGAATCCTCCAACAAAACAAGGGAAAGGGGGAGGAATTTTTTTTTCCCATTTGAAAACACCTTTCAGGACATCTTTATATATCATAAAGCAGCAAGAAATCACAAAACCCTTGATATATTTCTGCTTTGCAAATCATCTTTAAGGGCCTAAATGGTCCAAGGATTAGCTATATTGGTAAACACCCCTCTGTTCTAAACACCAAGACAGCTGTGTGCAAAGCAAAGCTGGTGGAACCCAAGGTGAATCTTTTGGGAGCAAGCTCACCAAATGGGATCACAACCAGCTGACCCTTGAGTGTCTTCAGATCTTCTATCCTCAGTAAGGCAGGTTGAAAAGCAAGTGGGCATAATTTATCATACAGAAAGTTAAACTGGAAAACAAACAAACAAAAAAGCAGCTGATGGAAAAGGCAGGAGTAGAAAACTAGGGTCCTTTATATAAAACTGGAAAACACACAAAAAACACAACAAAGATTATTTGAGGTCTGGAAAACATACTGTACAATGAGAGACTTAAGGAGCTCAATCCGTCTCAAATAGAAGGATAAGAGGCAACTTGGTCACAGTTAAGTATCTAACCAAGGAGAAGATATTCAATATTATAAGGCCCTTTAATTTAATGAAAAAAGGCATAATGAAATCCAATCATTGAAACTTGAAGCTAGAAAACTTCAGCTGGAAAGAATTATAGTTTCTTTTTTCCTACTACAACATTAAATAAGGAAGAAAAGCCTCCAAACAACAGGATCAAACAGTTCATATACACAGTCCTTGGGAATAGCACTGTGGGTCTTAACAAAATTAAGAAACTGGGTATTATTTTCATTTGGATACTTCAGCCATTACAACTGGATAGGGACTCTCAAAGATGGTGGGGCCAGTTGGAGTTTCCATGGATACAAAATCAGGCCGCATAGTTTATCAGCTATTTAGTGGAAGAAAAGTTAGGAACTCTTTTGAAAGAGCCTTTCCAGAATCCGTGACAAAGTGTTGCCATAGATGCCTACGTTAATATTTTGTTCAGGCAGTTTATCAGAGATCTATATTTCATGTCTGTTCAAATGCTCATCTTCTTTGAAGACATGGTCCATGGGAAGTTTGAAGTTAAACTAACCCATCTGAACTGACCATAATAAAGCATTTTTTTAAAAAAAATAATAATAAGGTAGATGTATTCTCTATACCATTTTACAAATTGTTCAGCAATTAGATATTTTTCCATCATTGGGAATTTTATTCAGTTTTAATTTCCACAGATCTTTTGTAGGTCATCTCTAAGTTTCTCTGAAGCATTAAACTCTGCAAGACAACAAAACACAGAGAACGTAGGTCAGTCTAGTGTTGTCTGCTTACTTGATTATGGCAAAGGCCCCAGATAGATGAATCTTTGTCCTTAACACTACTAATTTCCATTGGAGCCATTTTCTTCAGGAATATCCTGCAGCTTTCACTTTCTTGCAGAGGGTTTTCTCTGCTAATGAGATCTTGACATGGCATGTAGCTAGCTCTCCTCTCAACTATATAAATGGTTTATTCCAGCATATATGTCATAATTTATGCAAATAGCCTGACACCAACAGAGATGTTGTCATTTTTAAGGGGTACAAGATCCCTTGTGCAAGAGCTTTGGTCAAAGCCACAGATAAAAGCTGAACCCAGTGCTTCTCTAGGCTCAGGTTTTATCTGTGGCTTTGACTAAGACACATGATGTCATGCTGGATCCCATTTTTTTGCCTTAACAGGCATGGCACTTCTTTAGCTCAACATTTTATCATAGCTAGACTAAAGTATCCATTTCCATTACAGCAAGGGAATTCTTATACTTGACAGACATAAAAAATCATTACTGGTATGTACCTTTTGCCCTCATGCTGCTCCACATCCTCTTCAAAATGCAGCAGCTACACTTTTACACAGGTTTGACTTTCTGTACTCTGTTACAATTTTACTAAGGGTCCCATTCTTAATGGGATTCAGACAGATAGTGCACTTAAATGCATTAGCATTAATGAAAGATGCCATCTTGACAGCCCTGGAGCAAAGTCTTATGTTTAATCCCTTGAATTCAGAGAATATTGGCAATGTGAGCTTTTCTAGTGTCCCCAAGGTAAGTTTTGAGGTACCATATATCAGAGAGGGAAAGTAAATCTTTAGGCCCATTTCTTGGTTTCTCTACTCAGATTATTAGTAATGCCAATAATGAAGTAAAAATTCAGCTACCCACCGTCTTTCAGAGGGTGCTAATATTTGTTCCCTTTTCAAACAGAAAAACAAAAATTACCATGCTGAATCAGATCAGTGGTCCAGCTAAACCAGTAGGCCATCTCTGACAGAGGCCAGTACCCAGATCCTTCAAAGGTGCAAGACACCCTACAACAAACAATTATGGTATAAGCCACTACCCACCTCCATTAGTGGTGGTTTTATGCCCTGAAACACAAAGGTTTATAGACCTTACTGAAAAAAAATCTAAGGTAACAGTGGATTCTCTTAACCACATAAACGTCTAATCATTTTTTGAATCCTGCAAAGCTCTGGACTTTAATTATATCTTGTGACCGTGAGTTCCACAGGTTGATTTTGCCTTGTGGAAGTAACTATTCACTTTTTTCAAGTATAATCTTATTCTTGTATTATAAGGAAGGGTAAATAAGAGTGCCCAATTCACATGGTTCACCTTTAACCCACCTCTGGAGTTAAAAGACCCTTCCTCCCATTGCCACATCTTCACAGTCCCCCTCACATCCTTTAATCATGGAGGGTCTGGTACCAGTATAGAAAAAAAGGCCATTAGCAGGTCCCTCCTGATTTCACGCCCTCATCCTCCTTACTTTAAATTCTGTCTTCCACAAAATATCAAGGAAACAAACCACTTGCCACAGTAACATAGTCTAGGGAATGACAGAGTTTGGGAAAATTCCTTGGGAAATAAGGTGCTTAAAAAGTGGGACTGATGCAGCCATTGTTGCATATTGATTTCCCAGCCTTAGTATACACTAGGCCTGGTGCCACCCCCACCACCAAACAGCAGCCACGCAAGTTGGAGAACTTTATTAAAATATATCCAAGAAATAAACATTTCTAACAAGATCCAGGAGAGAATGAAGTGAGAGACATCTGTACAGGGAACATTGATATAAAGGTTTGTTTACATGCTTTATTTTAAAATGTTTCACAGTTTAGTCATTCTCTACAAAAATATATTTCTGAAACTTTGAATCCTCTATAAAAAAGCTGGTCAGCAGCAGTGAACCCAACAAGCAAAATGTACCTTAGGACAGAGCGAGCACCTCCTATAAGCAGATCAGTGTGACCAGGGCACTCCTGCCTCACCCTGGAATAGAAGGTTTTTGTTCTTTGGGATTAAGCTCCATACTCATTTTGAAAGAAGGCAATTTAAGAAAAACAAACATTTTCCTTCTATCCCTCCAAGCTGCATAAAACCTGGGACGGGGGCTGTGGATCAGTATAACACAGAGAACTTGACATCCTGGTGAGGGGAACATGACTGAGCCCCTTTCTTGATAATGACCAGTCCCAGGCTAAACAATTACTAAGCACATGAATCTGGGGTATAACTGGAATAGTTCACCAGCAACTGGAGAGCTCTTCCTTGGCATTAGGGGAGGATTCAGCTTGATTTTAGCTAAAAAAAAAAAAATCTTACATTTGTATCTTCATTATGGCAGGTCTGACCAAACTGGCACTCGTTTTCATTTCCAAATGCAGGTCTATGGGGCACTGGCTATAATGGAACCAGTATCCTCAGGGCTAATGCTTAAGTTGAGTTTATCAGCATCCAGAACTGCAGCTAGCAGGCCTCACATTTCTAGATATGTATTCCTAGTACACCAATCACCATGGTATCTAGGCACCAAATACAAGAATTAAGATGCTTAGTATCATTTCAAGTGAAATCATCTTCTCCACTCCTCCCTCAGGGAGGTTTTACTGGATAGATCTTCAGAGATACTTGTGAATTAAAAAAAAATGCTGGCTCTTAAGTGTCTTGCATTTCACTCTAGAAGAGACAAGATGAACGGATCCTGTGTTTGGAAATCCCACACCTGAGACCGCTTTAACCAAAAATTATCTTCCTTCCTGGATCTTTACACACAAGGCAGTAGTTTCAGCAGCAAGTTGAGAAAATAATAATTAGGGATAGAAAAACCAGTCTAATATAGTAATTACATTTACGATCAGCTCTCTGAATCCTTAAAGGAATCTTTCTTCCCACTTGTCCTGCATGCCTATTAGGAAAGCAGCTTTCTAAATTATAGCCTTGTTGAGTTTTTAGATTTAAGAGTAGATTAGCAAATTGTTGAAGGGAAAAGAGAAAATGATACTTTCACCTCCAATTAAAAAACCTGAGCTGCAGGTTTGCTCAAAGGCTTCTCATCCTCATGACACATGCCTACCACTAATCCCACCTACTGTGCCCCCTTCTAAAATCCTGAAAAACCATGAAGGTATGTGAATTTTAAAACTGAATCAGCCTCATCCAGAGCACAGGACCCGAATGCCTGCATCAACCTTAGCAAACAGCCAAATTCATCTTCAAAATTAAAAACCATACAACTCCGAAGAATTGAATCACATCCACTAGTACTAGATAGTCATCCAGTCCAAGTGAAAGTCCAAAAGGGAAAGGGAAAATTGAAGAGTTCCACTCATTGCAAATACTCCTTCCTCCCTGGCCCCTTTATCCCAAATAAAAAAGTCACTCCAAGATGTCAGCACTAGTCTACAAAATAAACCAGTACTTGCCAACAGGATTGATTTAAAAACTAGAAAAGAATAAGAAAGCCTCAGAACTTATTTGAGAAGTTCTACAGCTTCATTCAGTTCCCTAAACTCTAAACAATTATCTAAATTTGGTGGTTTCCTCTGCTCCCCACCCAATTTCCAGACTCCCTTCTTCAGAAACAACAGACAGTCTGTTTCTCAGCAGACAACAAAAACATCTGCCCCTTCCTTTATCGGTTATATGCACAGGCTGTTCAGCTTCCACACCCCCAGCAAGACTCCTGGAGGGCACCTACTTTGAAGTACCTGAGCAACAGGAATAAAACATGAATTGTAGTCCAAAACAGTGGTCAGCTTTTAGACCATCTAGAAATACTGAAGCATGTAAAACCCAACAAGGGAGCAGAATTACTTTGTGTGGGCCCAGGAGGATATAAATAGGAGTAATGTGATTAAATGAAAAAAAATGTAGGATGAATATTAGGAAAATCTTCCTGTCATGGAGTCTAGTAAGCTGAAGAATCATCTCTCCCAAGACAATGGCAGATGCACCAAGGGGCATTTAACATTGGACTAAGCCGTGAAGAGAACAATCCTCTCTGGCCTTGGGGGATGGGCTAACTGGGACCTACATCTCTTCTCCAATTTCTAGGATTCTAGTAAACATTTCTCTTGTGGATAAACTGCATTAGCAGCATGTGAGGTACAGGCATATACAGGATCAGCAATAACAGCTTCACAATGCTTTAATTTCTGCTGCCTCCCAGTGCAAATTTCTACACTTCTGCATTCCTTCCTTCCATTTCTCAGCTGGGCACAGATTCCAGGGACTTTCCTAAATCTTCATGACCATCTCAGGAGACATTACATCTGAGTGATTTACTTTAATCCTCCCAAAGTATTTTATGAGTCAGTTTGTTGGAAGTCTCAGATTCATTCTTGCTCTTGTGCTCATGCCCAGCACTAACATTACTAGAGCAAAACTTCACACTGTCTATTTGCAGCAACCCTGGCTATGCCTGTGCTCAGAGGCACCTGGGTCGGACAAGCAAGGCAGTGCACAGCACTGGGCATGGACTTTCTTTCTCCTGCAATACAGTACACCTGATTATATGCCTAACTTCTCTTCATTTTACTAGTCTTGCTTGAACACTCCCCCATCACCTGTGCTTCCAGAGACTGCAAGTGAGACTCTTGAAAATCTGCATCAAGTTTGGTATTGGAGGCACTGGGAACCCTCCCTGTTCAGCCAGCTCCTGTTCTGGTGCATTCAAGCCCATGAGAGTGCCTTCCTGTGAAACATAACAGAGGCAGGGTCATGGGACACTACATGTTAAACTAATTTTCAAAGGGGAGGCAAGGTCACTGCTCCTGCCGCAGACAAGGAAAAAGATTCACCAAGAGATTAAAACTAAATTGGTTATAAAATATTTGTTGAAAGGCAAGAGCTAATGTTTGCCAGTAATGAAATGCATTCTCCTGTCCTGTGTGAACAGGAAACAGTCTCAGTGGGGTGTTAGAAAAGGTCCTAGCAGGGAGCTCTCCCCCTACTTTTTCTGCTGCCAGAGGAGAAGGGAGAGAGAAGATGCTATTGGTCAGTGGGGATTTCTCTGTCTGGGTCCTGTTTGCTCGTCTCTCCTGGGGAAGGGGTACGTGGTGCAGAGTGAGACACAGAGGGCATCCCGTGAGCTACAATCCCCTCCACAACCGCTGGCTCCGGCAGCCCAGGGGCTGCTACTCCCACTACTCCTGGAGGAAACCTGAAACCAACAGAAAACGTGGAGATTACATGCCTGTCTAAGGAAGAGTACTGCAAAGGGAAAGGACAACAAAGCTGTGCCCACACCCACATGTGCTGAATTGGCTATCGCAGCTCAGAGGAAATGCAAATCACGATGCTGCACTGAGCAAACATCTCCAAACAAAACTGCTCTGAGCTAGGACTACAGTAAATGCTGTCGGGACTAAATGAGCCCAGTTATGTGTTGATTCAAATGGCACCTATTCCCAGACAGCCACCAGCTTGGGGATTAAGGGCAAAGATGGCCGCAGGGTCACACTAAACACACAAAAAGAAAAGGAGTACTTGTGGCACCTTAGAGACTAACAAATTTATTTGAGCATAAGCTTTCGTGAGCTACAGCTCACTTCATTCTATGAAGTGAGCTATAGCTCATGAAAGCTTATGCTCAAATAAATTTGTTAGTCTCCAAGGTGCCACAAGTACTCCTTTTCTTTTTGCGAATACAGACTAACATGGCTGCTACTCTGAAACTAAACACACAGAAAATTTTGAGACAGATCTTGTCTCTACTAGAGAGAAGAGAATGCCTGACAGCCCATTCACACACCCTGAATGGCTAGAAATTCTCAATATATACAAGAGGTTGCAGTTCTCCAAGAGGAACGTGCTGCTGGATACACCTCCCTGGTCTGTGATAAAAAGAGATTAGCAACTTCTTAGCAAACTTTTACAGTCCAATCGTGGGGTGAAGGAAAGAGTGCCTTATGCAGACAATAATTCCATGCTGGGGTGCAGAACTTCATCATTCCCAGGAGGCAGATCCCTTTTCATGGACCCACCAGGGTACCACATACCAAGGGGTTTCTCTAGCACTTAGCCTTTCAAAATCCTTGCAAGAGAACTGGTGCCCAGAAGGTGCATTAAATGATCAGTAGAATCCTGAATTCCCAGAGCTGATACAGACTATCACTCTAATTTCAGACAGGGAAGCTTAGTGCTTATGGGCCAGCTACAGAAGCGAGGCTGACAGATTTCTGAAGAAAACCTACCACCCATTCAGCTTGTAAGAAGAAATATGCTGCCAGGCAAGAGCAATTCTCAGGGTCCCAAAGAAAGGGCTCTACTCAGGATGCTGGGGTCTTTATGTAAAAGATAAGCACGTGCGTAAATGACCTGCACATTAAGCAAGAGCTCAGAGGGCCTGCTTCTCTCACCTGTAAGCCGCAGCTCCATTGAGTTCTGGGTGGACAGCTGCAGGATCAATACTTGGCCACTGAGCAGCTAACAGCAAATACTCCTTATTAACACAGTTCCTCAAAGTATCAGGTATGTGACCTGTGGTGACACCAAGAAGGGCAGAGGATAGCAAGAGACAAATAGGAAGTGAAAATGCCCAAATATTTTCACATGAAAGCAGCAAGAAAGGGACCCAACAGCCTCTCCCACCTCAGTACCATAGGACAGAGGTGGGGAGAGATCCAAATCAAGATCCTACACACACACGAGACACTGCACACACACACGAGACACTGCACACACACACTCCCAAGAGAAAATGGGTGCACAGTGCAGCCATCAGTGAAACCATTCTTTGGGGGAGGAATGAGATGCCAGACCCCCGGAGGAAAGGGGAATATGACATCAGTACTGATCACATACAACTTGGGGCAGAAAGAGTAAAGAATCTCTCTCTATCATTAGCTATGACTCTCTCATAAGTCAAAGACAACCAGTGACTTGTATTCCAGCTCCAGAAATGAGTCAGTGAGCACCATCCCAGCAGACCTAGCTTTAACAAAACAGTCAGCAGTTACTGTTCCATAGTCCTGACTCAGGAAACCAATGAATAACTCCCATCCCCGCAGCAGCTGCAGAGCACCAGGGCAGACCTGGCCTCCCCAGTTACCTGTGATAGCTCTGCGGATCTCTTTAGCTGCATCTTCCCTGGACTCAATGGAAGCCTGCTCACTGTACCAGGCTGTGTGAGGGGTGCAGATCACATTGGGAGCATCTTTTAGGGGCCCCTGAGCAAAGCTGTGATGGAAAAACAAACATATGGTTTCTGCTGGAAAGTGAAATTCCCTGTCTGTCCTCCCAGGTGTAACCATGACCCAACTGAAACCAGAGAATTATCCAGTGCAGAAGAGCCATAGGATGGCAGTGGGTATGTGGCTCCGGTGTTACCTGAAGGGTTCAGACTCGTGCACATCAAGTGCTGTTCCTCTGATTCTCCCCTCCTTCAAGGCTTGTGCCAAGGCCTTCTCATCTACTAGCCCTCCACGGGCTGTGTTCACCAGAAAGCAGCCATGGCGCATCTGGAGAGGGGAAAAAAAAAGTGTTTGAGAACTCTTGCCTTCCTGTGGAGCCTGGAGGAGACTTCTCAAAAAGAGCAGGAACCTAACTCTCCACCTTGGTGTCCCTAGCCTCTGTTTGCCAGAAGCTGGGAATGAGCGACAGTGAATGGATCACTTGATGATTACCTGTTCTGTTCATTCCCTCTGGGTCACCTGGCACTGGCCACCTTTGGTCTGATTCAGTAGGGCCATTCTTATGTTCTTATATAACTTGCAAAGCTTAGGAAAAGTCAGGCTCTCTCAGAGCCAACTGGGGAGAAGAATACTTGCTAGTTGGGGATATAGAACTAACTTCTAAACACAGGAAGGGGGAAAAGGAGCTCATCGGTTTCCCACCCTAAAAACCCGTACTTCTTTTAGTGAAGTACTTGAGCAACTGATCAGTGCAAACAAGATTCACAATTGCAGAAAACTGGACTGATTTATTCAGGGGGTGCTCAATCCCAGGAAAGCATTGAAAGGCATCAGCAGAGTGGCAGGAGGAGAGCCTGAGACCAGCTTACCTCGGGGTGCTATGGGTTGGGATCAGGGGGGCATTATCAGAACTGTGTGAAGGCGCTTACACAGCCTCGGACCGAATCACTCCTGGCTCTACCAAACATTATCAGTTACTCATTTTAAATGTAATTTGAAACTAAACCTAAAACATTCTTTATAAATGAAATTATTCAAAGACAGTCAAATCATATTCTTCTCCTAAGAACAAATTTTGCACAGCACAAAGCCCAGGCACCCCAATGCATCCACTCCCAGCCTCCGAAGAAAGCAGGAGCCACACAGCAGAGGTAGCAGGATTCACATGCTATCAGCCTCTGTGGAAGCAGCAGTTTGTGTTCATTCATTTCCCAAGTGCTTTGTGGGGAAACCAAGCTTCTGGCTGCACCTGTTTAATAGTGAAGTCATTGATGAGGTGATGATTATGTTCATTCAGACTGCAGTGCAATGTGATGCAATCACTGTGCATTAGCAGGTCCTGCAGAGTTCCTATTCGCTGTAACCCCAGGGATCGCTCCACGCCATCTGGTAGATACGGATCATAGAAAATCACGTTGAAGCCAAAGGGCTTGGCTCTGAGGGCTACTGCCTGCCCAACTCGGCCTTCAAAAGAGAAAACATACTCATGTCAAACACAACGCAACACAAGCACAACACAAAGCTGCTAGGGGACTGGAATACGGATAAGAGTCATTCCTAAGACTCAAGGGTTCTGTAGCTCTTCAAGGAAATGACAAAGCAGATAGTGGTCATTTATATGGTTCTATGTTGCTCCCGTGATGAGAATTAGCTTTCACCCATGCTACAGCACCCAACAGCACTCAGCCCATTAGAGAAACATAAAGAGCTCCCCACGCCAGGTCTGGATCTCGATCCACAGGCTCAGACAGACAGACAGACTGGGGAACAGGTGACCTGACTTAAGTGCTTCAGGAACCATCTGGTATCGAACACACAGAAAGCTCCCAACACTATGGCTAGCATACACAGTGACAGAACTACCACTGGAAGGGACCATGTGAAGCTTACAGTTTTTCTAATCATTGGAACATGAGAAAATAAGAGGTCTTACTACCATGACTATTGCCCAGCTTCTGGGGGCAGCAGCATTGCACTCTAGGGCACTGGGTGGTATATATTAGAAGTCTGATATTTATAGAAGTTAGCTAGAGTGTTTCACTGGTTAGCAGCCACTGAGAGAGTATCTATTCCTGAGGCTAAGTGTGACAGAAGCTTTCAGAGCTCCCTTTTCAGCATAACAGTCACCATTTCTTACCAAGGCCAATGATGCCCAAGGTCTCACCACGGATACGCACGGCACCTCCAGCCACCTCTCGAATTTGCTCCATGCTTGAGGCTCGGTTTCCTTCCCGCATAGCCTGATGAAGCCAAGTAACCCGGCGATACAGATTCAAGATGTGACAGAGGGTAGAATCAGCAGTCTCCTCCACAGAGGAGGAGGGGATGTTGCATACTGCAATGCCTAGAAAGAGGAAGTACAAATGAGATTCCCAGCACTGCCTATAGCACCTCTGCTGCAAACTCTCCTCATACAACACAATGGCTAGAAGACAGCAATAGTCCTGGAGCATGGGACTAAGGTCGCACATGGCACCAACCCGAGCATCCAAGTTTCAGAATCCAGCCTTGTATTGAGATGGAGAAGTTCCCCGCAGTCTTTTAACCTCCAGGAAAGCTTCCTAAGTTGCCTTGCTTCTAAAAGACCATTAGACTGCACCACCACCGCCACCACAGAAACATGGCAAAATCAGAGAGCTGAGCTGTACAAATAGCACAGGAAGCAGCGTCTAGACTGTCCATGGCCAAGGATGCAACCCAGAGGTTCCTGAGGAATTAACTAGCAGACTGTAGAAGCAGAGATAGCTGAACTCTTCCAGACCTCATGCACCAGATGCTCAAGGCCAGGCTGAAAGCGTAGGTTTCCCCAGCAGCTGCAACCACAAGGTAACGAAGTCATTAAACACACAGTGGGAACCCACAGGAATCCTTCTCAAAATCCATTTGAAACAACGGTTACTTAAGTTACCACTATCAACTGTTGTATACAGCAACACAGACCCGCTCAAAATACCATAGGCAAGAACAATCAATTAAGATCTAGTTTCAGAGTAGCAGCCATGTTAGTCTGTATCCACGAAAAGGAGTCCTTGTAGCACCTTAGGCCACGTCTATACTACCCACCAGATTGGCGGGTAGTGATCGATCTATCAGGGATCGATTTATCGTGTCTAGTGTAGACGCAATAAAATCGATCCCCGATCGCTCTGCCGTCGACTTCGGAACTCCACCAGGGCGAGAGGTGGAAGCAGAGTTGACGGGGGAGCAGCAGCCGTCGATCCCGCACCGCGAGGACGCAAAGTAAGTGATTCTAAGTCGATCTAAGATACATCGACTTCAGCTACGCTATTCTCGTAGCTGAAGTTGCGAATCTTAGATCGATACCCCCCCCCCCACCCGTGTAGACCAGGCCTTAGAGACTAACAAATTTATTTGAGCATAAGCTTTCGTGGGCTACAGCTCACTTCATCGGATTCATAGGGTAGAACATATAGTAAGAAGATTTTATATACACACACATATAAATATACACACACACACACAACATGAAAAGGTGGAGTAAGCAGCTAATTAAGATAAGCTATTATAAGCAGGAGAAAAAAGCTTTTGTAGTGATAATCAAAATGGCCCGTTTAGACAGTTGACAAGAAGGTGTGAGGATACTTAACATGGGGAAATAGATTCAATATGTGTAACGACCCAGCCACTCCCAGTCTCTATTCAAACTCAAGTTAATGGTATCTAGTTTGCATATTAATTCAAGCTCAGCAGTTTCAATGCTAAGGGAGTTAAGGTCCTGAAAGATTCATTGCTCCCAGAAAGCAAGGAAATGTGAAAACACTGTAGAGAATCCGAGATATATTCCGAGTAATCCACCACAAGAAGGGATTGGATGCAGTGGCCTTCTTGGAATGATAGTTGGCTAAACTGCTACATACTGGCTTCTGTTAGGTCTCCCTGGCTTGAGAGGGCTCTTAGGATCCCAAGGAAGGGCCAACATCTCCAGAGAATTTTTCAGCAAACAAAATCCTTTAAGTAGCCAGGAAAAGAAAATCATGCCCAATGGGATGAAATTGCTTCTTCCGCAAAACTTAACCCT